>NC_079166.1:38371306-38448806 GCF_947568905.1 Ostrea edulis | reverse complement strand
ATGAAACTCTGTAGTTGATAAGGACATATATCACATATCGATATGCATATTTACAGGAAACTCTGATGTATTTTAAATCTGAACGTTAATTTAAAAGTGGGGAGAAATAGCATTGGATGAAAAAAGACACATATGAAGAAAATTATTCCATACGTAAATACTTTTTAGCTCACCTGAGCTGAAAGCTCAAGTGAGCTTTTCTGATCGCCTGTTGTTCATTGTCTGTCCGTGCATGATTAAACATTTTATATTTTCTCCAGAAGCACTGGGCCAATAATAACCAAACTTAACAAAAAGTATCCTTGGGTAAAGGGCTTTCGAGTTTGTTCAAATGAAGGGCCATGCCCTCTTCAAAGGGGAGATGACCACAAAAATAGGGTGGGTCATTTAATTTTTTTTATCAAGAACCATTGGGCCAGAAGAGCTGAAATGTACATGAAAGCTTCCTGACATAGTACAGATTCAAGTTTATTGAAATCATGGCCTCCTGGGGTTGTATGGGGCCACAATAGAGAATCAAAGTTTTACATACAATTATTCAGGAAAACTCTTTCAATATGAGCCAAGGTGGCTCAGGTGAGCGATGTGGCCCATGGGCCTCTTGTTCAACATATAGAATAAATAGTTATGTTGTATTTCCCATGGAACATTGAAACGTTGAATGCGTTTACCAATTAATCACTGAAAGAAAGATAAAATTGTTGTTTCATATGTTTTATGAAAACTTAAAGATGTTTCATTTCTTTTCATGAAAGACCCCTTAATTACCCAGTAATATATAATCAATTCTTAACAGATTATGTAAATTTGATTTATATTAAGGATGTTTGATCTGATTACCCATCATTATCAATCTGTCTAATATGGCCATCATGTGTTACTATTGCTACGCAATCTTGGAGCATGAGGTAGAATGCGAGCCAGCTCTTTCATAAGTACATGTATCTGGAAAATATTTCAATGTCAAAGGTTACAACAATGTGATAATTTAATCATTGTATGTCTAAGGTGTTGATAATAAAACTGTTATCTGTTCAACTTTTTCTTCTTAATTAAAATCAAGACTAAGTACCAGAGGAAATTGTGGAAAAAAATGTCTGTCAAATACGTCAAGCTCTTACATGTAGTAGTTGCAGATTCAACTATTTATAGAGATACTGAGTTATGATGCACACAAAAATGGGTCTGGCACAAAAATGTTGATTTAGCTCAAGATGACTGGAAAAGTCTATAACACAGAGAGACTGGGTATTTATTCAATTGTGCATTGATTGATTGAATATTGTTAAACGTCCCTCTCGAGAATATTTCACTCACATTGAGACGTCACCACTGGCGGTGAAGGGCTGTAAAATTTAGGCCTATGCTCGGCGCTTATAGCCATTGAGCAGGGAGGAATCTTTATTGTCCCACACCTGCTGTGACACAGGACCTCTGTTTTTCCGGTCTCATCCGAAGGAATCGCCTCTTACGACAAGCAAGGGGGTACTGAGGATCTATTCCAACCCGAATCCCCACGAGACTATTCAATTGTGCCTGATGATTAAACTAATAATAAACATGTATGGAAAATTTATTATCAGTGAAATACGATACTGTTGTACAGAGACAAAGTTGCATTTTATAGGCTAAGACAGTGTAAGGCTCTACAGGAACTAGGTTAGGCTCTACAGGGACTGGGTTATACTCTACAGGGACTAGGTTATACTCTACAGGGACTAGGTTATACTCTACAGGGACTAGGTTATGCTCTACAGGGACTAGGTTATACTCTACAGGGACTAGGTTATGCTCTACAGGGACTGGGTTATACTCTACAGGGACTAGGTTATGCTCTACAGGGACTAGGTTATGCTCTACAGGGACTAAGCTATGCTCTACAAGGACTGGATTATACTTTACAGGGACTAGGTTATGCTCTACAGGGACTAGGTTATACTCTACAGGGACTAGGTTATGCTCTACAGGGACTAGGTTATACTCTACAGGGAATAGGTTAGGCTCTACAGGGAATAGGTTATACTTTACAGGGACTAGGTTATGCTCTACAGGGACTAGGTTATACTCTACAGGGACTAAGCTATGCTCTACAAGGACTGGGTTATACTTTACAGGGACTAGGTTATGCTCTACAGGGACTAGGTTATACTCTACAGGGACTAGGTTATACTCTACAGGGAATAGGTTAGGCTCTACAGGGATTGGGTTATACTCTACAGGGACTAGGTTATACTTTACAGGGACTAGGTTATGCTCTACAGGGACTAGGTTATGCTCTACAGGGACTAAGCTATGCTCTACAAGGACTGGGTTAGGGTTTACAAGGATTGGATTAGATGCATGTGAACTGGATCATATCCTAATTAGTATTAGAGTCAGGCCCGTGAACTCAATCACATTTTTTATTAGTGTTAGAATCAGGCCAATGAACTGAATCATATCCTAATTAGTGTTAGAATCAGGCCCGTTAACTGGATCATATCTTAATTAGCGTTAGAGTTAGGCCCGGGAACTCAATCACATTTTATTTAGTGTTAGAATCAGGTCCGTGAGTTGGATCATATCCTAATTAGTGTTAGAATCAGGCCCGTGAACTGGATCATATCCTAATTAGTGTTAGAATCAGGCCCGTGAACTGGATCACATCCTAATTAGTGTTAGAATCAGGCCCGTGAACTCAATCACATCCTAATTAGTGTTAAAGTCAGGCCCCTGAACTGGATCATATCCTAATTAGAGGCCCGTGAACTGAATAACATCTTAATTAGTGTTAAAATTAGGCCCGTGAACTGGATCATATCCTAATTAGTGTTAGAATCAGGCCCGTGAACTCAATCACATCCTAATTAGTGTTAGAATCAGGCCCGTGAACTGGATCATATCCTAATTAGAGGCCCGTGAACTGAATCACATCTTAATCAGTGTTAGAGTCAGGCCCGTGAACTGGATCATATTCTAATTAGTGTTAGAATGAGGCCCGTGAACTCAATCACATCCTAATTAGTGTTAGAGTCAGGCCCGTGAACTGGGTCATATCCTAATTAGAGGCCAGTGCACTGAATCACATCCTAATTAGTGTTAGAATCAGACCCGTGAACTCAATCACATCCTAATTAGTGTTAGAATTAGGCCCGTGAACTGGGTCATATCCTAATTAGAGGCCAGTGAACTGAATCACATCTTAATTAGTGTTAGAATCAGGTCCGTGAACTGGATCATATCCTAATTAGTGTTAGAATCAGGCCCGTGTACTCAATCACATCCTAATTAGTGTTAGAATCGGGTCCGTGAACTGGATCACATCCTAATTAGTGTTAGAATCAGGCCCGTGTACTCAATCACATGCTAATTAGTGTTAGAATCAGGCCTGTGAACTCAATCACATCCTAATTAGTGTTAGAGTCAGGCCCGTGAACTGGATAACATCCTAATTAGAGGCCCGTGAACTGAATCACATCTTAATTGGTGTTAGAGTCAGGCCTGTGAACTGAATCACATCCTAATTAGTGTTAGAAGCAATCCCGTGAACTCAATCACATCCTAATTAGTGTTAGAGTCAGGCCCGTGAACTGAATCACATCCTAATTAGTGTTAGAATCAGGCCCGTGAACTCAATCACATCCTAATTAGTGTTAGAGTCAGGCCCGTGAACTGGATCATATCCTAATTAGAGGCCCGTGAACTGAATCACATCTTAATCAGTGTTAGAATTAGGCCCGTGAACTGGATCATATCCTAATTAGTGTTAGAATCAGGCCTGTGAACTCAATCACATCCTAATTAGTGTTAGAGTCAGGCCCGTGAACTGGATCATATCCTAATTAGAGGCCCGTGAACTGAATCACATCTTAATCAGTGTTAGAATTAGGCCCGTGAACTGGATCATATCCTAATTAGTGTTAGAATCAGGCCCGTGAACTCAATCACATCCTAATTAGTGTTAGAGTCAGGCCCGTGAACTGAATCATATCCTATTTAGAGGCCCATGAACTGAATCACATCTTAATCAGTGTTAAAATTAGGCCCGTGAACTGGATCATATCCTAATTAGTGTTAGAATTAGGCCCGTGAACTGGATCATATCCTAATTAGTGTTAGAGTCAGGCCTGTGAACTGGATCATATCCTAATTAGAGACCTGTTAACTGAATCACATCTTAATTAGTGGTAGAATGAGGTCCGTGAACATGATCATATCCTAATTAGTGTTAGAATAAGGCCCGTGAACTGGATCATATCCTAATTAGTGTTAGAATCAGGCCCGTGAACTGAATCACATCCTAATTAGTGTTAGAATCAGGCCCGTGAACTCAATCACATCCTAATTAGTGTTAGAGTCAGGCCCGTGAACTGGATCATATCCTAATTAGAGGCCCGTGAAGTGAATCACATCTTAATCAGTGTTAGAATTAGGCCCGTGAACTGGATCATATCCTAATTAGTGTTAGAATCAGGCCCGTGAACTGGATCATATCCTAATTAGTGTTAGAATCAGGCCCGTGAACTCAATCACATCCTAATTAGTGTTAGAATCAGGCCCGTGAACTCAATCACATCTTAATTAGTGTTAGAGTCAGGCCTGTGAACTGGATCATATCCTAATTAGAGACCTGTTAACTGAATCACATCTTAATTAGTGGTAGAATGAAGTCCGTGAACATTATCATATCCTAATTAGTGTTAGAATAAGGCCCGTGAACTGGATCATATCCTAATTAGTGTTAGAATCAGGCCCGTGAACTGAATCACATCCTAATTAGTGTTAGAATCGGGCCCGTGAACTCAATCACATCCTAATTAGTGTTAGAGTCAGGCCCGTGAACTGGATCATATCCTAATTAGAGGCCCGTGAACTGAATCACATCTTAATCAGTGTTAGAATTAGGCCCGTGAACTGGATCATATCCTAATTAGTGTTAGAATCAGGCCCGTGAACTGGATCATATCCTAATTAGTGTTAGAATCAGGCCCGTGAACTCAATCACATCCTAATTAGTGTTAGAGTCAGGCCCGTGAACTGGATCATATCCTAATTAGAGGCCCGTGAACTGAATCACATCTTAATCAGCGTTAGAATTAGGCCCGTGAACTGGATCATATCCTAATTAGTGTTAGAATCAGGCCCGTGAACTGGATCATATCCTAATTAGTGTTAGAATCAGGCCCGTGAACTCAATCACATCCTAATTAGTGTTAGAATCAGGCCCGTGAACTGAATCACATCCTAATTAGTGTTAGAATCGGGCCCGTGAACTCAATCACATCCTAATTAGTGTTAGAGTCAGGCCCGTGAACTGGATCATATCCTAATTAGAGGCCCGTGAACTGAATCACATCTTAATCAGTGTTAGAATTAGGCCCGTGAACTGGATCATCTCCTAATTAGTGTTAGAATCAGGCCCGTGAACTGGATCATATCCTAATTAGTGTTAGAATCAGGCCCGTGAACTCAATCACATCCTAATTAGTGTTAGAATCAGGCCCGTGAACTCAATCACATCTTAATTAGTGTTAGAGTCAGGCCTGTGAACTGGATCATATCCTAATTAGAGACCTGTTAACTGAATCACATCTTAATTAGTGGTAGAATGAAGTCCGTGAACATTATCATATCCTAATTAGTGTTAGAATAAGGCCCGTGAACTGGATCATATCCTAATTAGTGTTAGAATCAGGCCCGTGAACTGAATCACATCCTAATTAGTGTTAGAATCGGGCCCGTGAACTCAATCACATCCTAATTAGTGTTAGAGTCAGGCCCGTGAACTGGATCATATCCTAATTAGAGGCCCGTGAACTGAATCACATCTTAATCAGTGTTAGAATTAGGCCCGTGAACTGGATCATATCCTAATTAGTGTTAGAATCAGGCCCGTGAACTGGATCATATCCTAATTAGTGTTAGAATCAGGCCCGTGAACTCAATCACATCCTAATTAGTGTTAGAGTCAGGCCCGTGAACTGGATCATATCCTAATTAGAGGCCCGTGAACTGAATCACATCTTAATCAGTGTTAGAATTAGGCCCGTGAACTGGATCATATCCTAATTAGTGTTAGAATCAGGCCCGTGAACTGGATCATATCCTAATTAGTGTTAGAATCAGGCCCGTGAACTCAATCACATCCTAATTAGTGTTAGAATCAGGCCCGTGAACTGAATCACATCCTAATTAGTGTTAGAATCGGGCCCGTGAACTCAATCACATCCTAATTAGTGTTAGAGTCAGGCCCGTGAACTGGATCATATCCTAATTAGAGGCCCGTGAACTGAATCACATCTTAATCAGTGTTAGAATTAGGCCCGTGAACTGGATCATCTCCTAATTAGTGTTAGAATCAGGCCCGTGAACTGGATCATATCCTAATTAGTGTTAGAATCAGGCCCGTGAACTCAATCACATCCTAATTAGTGTTAGAATCAGGCCCGTGAACTCAATCACATCCTAATTAGTGTTAGAGTCAGGCCCGTGAACTGGATCATATCCTAATTAGAGGCCCGTGAACTGAATCACATCTTAATCAGTGTTAGAATCAGGTCCGTGAACTGAATCACATCTTAATCAGTGTTAGAATCAGGCCCGTGAACTCAATCACATCCTAATTAGTGTTAGAATCAGGCCCGTGAACTCAATCACATCCTAATTAGTGTTAGAGTCAGGCCCGTGAACTGGATCATATCCTAATTAGAGGCCCGTGAACTGAATCACATCTTAATCAGTGTTAGAGTCAGGTCCGTGAACTGGATCATATCCTAATTAGTGTTAGAATCAGGCCCGTGAACTGAATCACATCCTAATTAGTGTTAGAATCAGGCCCGTGAACTCAATCACATCCTAATTAGTGTTAGAGTCAGGCCCGTGAACTGGATCATATCCTAATTAGAGGCCCGTGAACTGAATCACATCTTAATCAGTGTTAGAATTAGGCTCGTGAACTGGATCATATCCTAATTAGTGTTAGAATCAGGCCCGTGAACTCAATCACATCCTAATTAGTGTTAGAGTCAGGCCCGTGAACTGAATCATATCCTAATTAGAGGCCCGTGAACTGAATCACATATTAATCAGTGTTAGAATTAGGCTCGTGAACTGGATCATATCCTAATTAGTGTTAGAATCAGGCCCGTGAACTCAATCACATCCTAATTAGTGTTAGAGTCAGGCCCGTGAACTGAATCATATCCTAATTAGAGGCCCGTGAACTGAATCACATCTTAATTAGTGTTAGAATTAGGCCCGTGAACTGGATCATATCCTAATTAGTGTTAGAATCAGGCCCGTGAACTGGATCATATCCTAATTAGTGTTAGAATCAGGCCCGTGAACTGGATCATATCCTAATTAGAGGCCCGTGAACTGAATCACATCTTAATCAGTGTTAGAGTCAGGCCCGTGAACTGGATCATATTCTAATTAGTGTTAGAATGAGGCCCGTGAACTCAATCACATCCTAATTAGTGTTAGAGTCAGGCCCGTGAACTGGGTCATATCCTAATTAGAGGCCAGTGCACTGAATCACATCCTAATTAGTGTTAGAATCAGACCCGTGAACTCAATCACATCCTAATTAGTGTTAGAATTAGGCCCGTGAACTGGGTCATATCCTAATTAGAGGCCAGTGAACTGAATCACATCTTAATTAGTGTTAGAATCAGGTCCGTGAACTGGATCATATCCTAATTAGTGTTAGAATCAGGCCCGTGTACTCAATCACATCCTAATTAGTGTTAGAATCGGGTCCGTGAACTGGATCACATCCTAATTAGAGGCCCGTGAACTGAATCACATCTTAATTGGTGTTAGAGTCAGGCCTGTGAACTGAATCACATCCTAATTAGTGTTAGAAGCAATCCCGTGAACTCAATCACATCCTAATTAGTGTTAGAGTCAGGCCCGTGAACTGAATCACATCCTAATTAGTGTTAGAATCAGGCCCGTGAACTCAATCACATCCTAATTAGTGTTAGAGTCAGGCCCGTGAACTGGATCATATCCTAATTAGAGGCCCGTGAACTGAATCACATCTTAATCAGTGTTAGAATTAGGCCCGTGAACTGGATCATATCCTAATTAGTGTTAGAATCAGGCCTGTGAACTCAATCACATCCTAATTAGTGTTAGAGTCAGGCCCGTGAACTGGATCATATCCTAATTAGAGGCCCGTGAACTGAATCACATCTTAATCAGTGTTAGAATTAGGCCCGTGAACTGGATCATATCCTAATTAGTGTTAGAATCAGGCCCGTGAACTCAATCACATCCTAATTAGTGTTAGAGTCAGGCCCGTGAACTGGATCACATCCTAATTAGAGGCCCGTGAACTGAATCACATCTTAATTGGTGTTAGAGTCAGGCCTGTGAACTGAATCACATCCTAATTAGTGTTAGAAGCAATCCCGTGAACTCAATCACATCCTAATTAGTGTTAGAGTCAGGCCCGTGAACTGGATCATATCCTAATTAGAGGCCCGTGAACTGAATCTTATCCTAATTAGTATTAAAGTCCGGCCCGGAAACTGGATCACATTTTAATTCGTGTTAGAATCAGGCCCGTGAACAGAGTACAGCATCATATATAGGAAAACGAAAGTAGAAGGTATGACGTATGCAATTTGTGTGTGTTTGAGTGCACAGAGTTTCCGGTCGGATCAGTTCACGGGCTTATAGCCTTTCCCCACATGGACACGTATGACGTCATGACATATCACGTGACTAGATAGTTCATTAGTGACGATTTGGGAAGCGGAAGCTTTGAATATATATGCAGATAAAATGCATGTTTGTATCAATTATTGGGAGTAATGAAACAAAATAACAGCAGAAACGTACTTTATTAAGGTTACTCCTTCTGGTTTTAATTACATTAAAAATCGTGGTAAAAACCCTTTAAGAGGCTGGTCTTGCGCTAATTTCATAAGTACTAACCCAGTTTTTAAGTGATTCTGTCAAATGTTCGGAGTCCTAGCTAATTACTGTTATCAGAATCAGTTGAAATCGTCTCAAAGTTAAATATGTCATCACTATATTCAGTGTAGCCAGACTCACGGTTAGTGTGTTAATCAAGTAGTTATAACAGAATTAAAAGAAAGAATACTACAGTAGATTTTCATCCCATCCCAGTGATAGAAACTAACATCTGGTGATGTAAAAATATTCCCAGACGGGGAATCGAACCCCGGCCGCCGCGGTGAGAGCGCGGAATCCTAACCACTAGACTACCTGGGACTTGCTATCCTGCAAATCGCTATCGCTTACCCGGGATCTGAGTGAGGTATTGCTGTTGGTGAGTCATGAGTGTCTGTAATAAACCACAACATGGATCTATGTATACATACAGTACATTTATAATTCGACATCTTCACAATTGAAATCCAAAACAGTGTTTAAATGTCTTCCTTTTCGGGTAAGACAATGAAATTAATCCCTTTCTCAGGAATAATTGAGATTAGATAATGATTTTAGTTTTCTTTGTGTATACTGAATTTGTCATATTTAATTAATAAAAGAGTGCAATTTATATTCAACTCCATGTTATGAACAACTTTTTCAGATTTCATTTCTTGGAATATTTTTATTTCCACCAGTTCCAATAAATAGTATATTGGCCATTGTATCTCTTAAAATTAACCTTCTAAAGTTTTATTTTAGAATTGTTACTTAGAAATTTTCAATACAAAATATGTTTTCAAAAAGATATATGTTCGAATTGAATTTATACTAATATGTGATATCATTCCAGAATTTATACCTAAAAATATACGTACACGTGATCAAGCATATGAATATGTAAGCAAACGATATATGTGTAAGAGAGAGAGAGAGAGAGAGAGAGAGAGAGAGAGAGATGTTATAATATAAACATTTTCAAATTAAAGAAAATTGCGTGAAATAGTGTTTAAAAGAACATTTTTGTAACGTTTAAAGTTTTCTGATTCTAAGATGATTTTCAAGTTTGTTTTGTTTTTTTACTGTTTTTATACTGTAACTATAAAATGTTTTATCATGTATTCTAACAATGTGATAATAATAACTAATCAGAATATAATTCATATAATTTATGTAATGCTTTGGAAATAATGGAAACCAAAGTGGAAGTAATGCATGGCGGAAATCCTTTATAAATCAACATATCCCTTGGCGACTTCAATGCATGTATATAATGTCCTTGAAGAAACTAGTAGATCTGGATGTCATTTGTCTTTCAATATCTTTAAGACGCTGATCTTGCGCTCATGTCATAGTTCTTGTACTAACCCAGTTTTTAAGTGATTCTGTCAAATGTTCGGAGTCATAATTATCAGTTGAAATTGTCTCAAAGTTAAATTATATATCATCACTATATTCAGTGTAGCCAGACTCACGGTTAGTGTGTTAATCAAGTAGTTATAACAGAATTAAAAGAAAGAGTCCTACAGTAGATTTTCACCTCATCCCAGTCATAGAAAATAACATCTGGTGATGTAAAAATATTCCCAGACGGGGAATCCAACCCCGGCCGCCGCGGTGAGAGCGCGGAATCCTAACCACTAGACTACCTGGGACTTGCTGTATCGTGCACATCGCTATCGCTTACCCGGGATCTGAGTGAGGTATTGCTGTTGGTGAGTTATGAGCGTCTGTAATAAACCACAACATGGATCTATGTATACATACAATACATTTATAATTCGACATCTTCACGATTGAAATCCAAAACATTGTTTAAATGTCTTCCTTTTCGGGTAAGACAATGAAATTAATCCCTTTCTCAGGAATAATTGAGATTAGATAATGATTTTAGTTTTCTTTGTGTACTAAATTTGTCATATTTAATTAAGAGAGAGAGAGAGAGAGAGAGAGAGAGAGACACACACACACACAGAGAGATATCAAACTAGAAGAATTCAAACGTTAATGAAATATTATCAAAAAGTTTTCTTTAAAAAACTGAAAACATTTTCCGAAATGTTTTTCAAAAAATATGTTAAAATATAATCATTTTCCAAAAAAAAAAAACCCAAAAAACAAAAAACAAAAAAACCATTGCCTGAAATATATGTCTGAAAGAACATTTTTGTAACGTTTATCTAAAGTATTCTGATTTTAAGATGTTTTTGAAGGATATATATGTATTTTTTATTTTACTGTTTTTATACTGTAACTATAGAATGTTTTATCATGTATTCTAATAATGTGATAACAATAACTAATCATAATATACATTGTAATTCATATAATTTATGTAGTGCATTGGAAATCATTAGAAACCAAAGTGGAAGTAATGCATGGCGGAAATCCTTTATAAATCAACATATCCCATGGCGACTTCAATGCATGTATACAATGTCCTTGAAGAAACTGGTAGATCTGGATGTCATTTGTCTTTCAATATTTTTAAGAGGCTGGTCTTGCGCTAATTTCATAAGTACTAACCCAATTTTTAAGTGATTCTGTCAAATGTTCGGAGTCCTAATTACTGTTATCAGAATCAGTTGAAATTGTCTAAAAGTTAAATATGTCATCACTCTATTCAGTGTAGCCAGACTCACGGTTAGTATGTTAATCAAGTAGTTATAAGAGAATTAAAAGACAGAATACTACAGTGGATTTTCACCCTGCTAACCTAGTTATAGAAAATAAATCTGATGCTATAAAAATATTCCCAGACGGGTAATCGAACCCCGGCCGCCGCGGTGAGAGCGCGGAATCCTAACCACTAGACTACCTGGGACATTACTTCGTACAAATCTCTATTGCCTACCCGAGATCTGAGTGAGGTATGGTTGCTGGTGTGTTTTGAGTGTCTGCAACATGAATATCTGTATAGATAGCACTTTTACCGTACACTTTGATGATATCTTTACGATTTAAATCCAAAACAATGTTTCCTTTTCAAATAAGATAATGAAATTAATCCCTCTATTAAGAATAATTGAGATTAGATCATGCTTTTCTTTGTGTACTGAAGTTGTCATATTTAATTAATAAGAGAGTGTAATTTATATTCATATGCATTTGCGAACTCCTTTGCATGAAGATTCAGTTTTTGGAATATTGTTATATCCACCAATTGCAATGAAAAGTATATTGGCAATTGTAACTTCGAATCAACCCTCTATAATTATGATTGTCACACTGTACATGAAATTTTTCAATGCAAATTTTCTTTTTAAAAAATCAAAATGTCAAAAGTTTATCAAACTTTAATATTTGTTTTCATCCCAGTATTTAAATAATCAAACGATGTACAAGTATTATATGTGGAGAGAGAGAGAGAGAGAGGGAGAGAGAGAGAGAGAGAGAGAGAGAGATTCATGCTTTTTGAGTACAAGAATTAAACTATTTCTTTAATTTGAAACTGATATGTTTCAAAAATGGATATGATAAAATGACAATTTGACATATATGGATATCATTATATTGTCAATGTCTGAAATTGTATGCAGATAAACTGATGCTGAATCCAAAAGTGTAACTCCGCTTTTGTTTGTTTTAAAGAACATACAGTAACTGCAGCATTCTATGTTCTAAATATTCATTACTGAACCTGTTGTAATTTATGTTTACAGCAAGCTCCTTTTGCCTAACTCCGCTCACCGAAGCTCGTTTTGCTCTCATCTGATATCTGTACAGAAACATTAAAGAGTTACTGGGATTAAAAACTGTCATTTATTACTTACCAGTAACAAATGACGAAAGAAATCCTGAACAGAATATTCTGGAGGAAATCAACTTATACAATTCTTCATTAAAGTACTTGCAAAGCTACATGACTCATAGTCTGATTTTCCCTAACGAAAAAGTCTTTAAAAATGATACTACAAATTAAAGCATCAAATAAAACCCAGAGCAAACAGATGGCGAACAAATAAGGCCATCACAAAAATATACCTCTATAAAATGAGAAATAAAAATTTTCGAAAATCACATCTATAACAGGGCGAATTGAAAACCATCTAAATTCAATATATCTATTATAAGGTCGCATAGCACAACTAAATTCAACATTATCTATGAACCGCCACAGCTGTCTTAATGCTACAAAATACGCATCATATTGTCAATAACATACAATATTAAGTCTGTTCATTATATCATTAGGTCTATTATTTATATCATTCAGTCTATTCTTTATATCTTTAAGTCTACTTGATATAATATGTAGTGAAAACCCTATCCTATGATGTCAAATCAATATATTACAGCAATAGTTTTTATCAGAATCCACAAAGAATATTTTAATAGTGTTGACAATTGTTTATCAAACATTGCTAATTCCGATAAACATGTACCTGTGCATGCGCAAGCTGACCCCCACATACCCATATGTACGGTCACGTGCTATCCTGTTAAGTTTCAATCTATGAATGAAGATCGCGGCATCAATCTCGTGGTCTTTTCCGTCAATCGAGAAGAAAAAACTTCGTTTTCTCTCGACTTGACGGAAATGGCCGACCGATGTTCCGATTAGTTCCGGTGAGGAAAACGTACATGCGCAAGCTGACTTTTCCTTATAGCATCCGGTTTACTCTAACTCGTGTATTTTCTGCGTGGACCTCAGGGACCACACCACAGGGGCTAAGCCCGTTTTGGGCCCGAACTCTGTGATACCATAAATATATAAAGGGGTCTAACTCTGACACAGATGAAAAACTAACCACTCGCTTCAAATGCCTAAAAAATCTTAAACTAGGTAAGCTATGCGTAATTTGTCGTTTTCCTTGCATAGATTAATGTTTTAACTACTTGCATGCCAAATTTCAAGTCACTGGTTCTTAAAATAACAAAGATATACGTCATCGTTCTCTTGATTTCACTTGTTTATTTTTACTAGGGCATTTACCGGTCCAGGTCACGGAGTCGTTTCTCGCCTATGACAGCAGCGAAATTCAGACTAGTATAGAAGATTTCGGACCTGTCAATTAAAATTTCACATCAATTATATGCTACTTACTTCCTCATAGTTTAATAATGTTCTTCGTGTAGACGTTACACGACTTATTTTTCCTCAGCAGCATCAACTGTTGACAAGAGCTGCCGTTTTAATGAACGCACTAAATACCCGATAGACTTAAAATCTCAAATACCTTAAAACTAATCAAAACATTATTCTTGTGAAATTGCACTTAGAGAAGGAAATTGAACATTATTTCATGGTTTTTTCAATTTTTTGTTTTTGTTTATTCTATTTCATTTAGATTATTATTACCCATTTTCCCCTTCTTTAAAGTTTTAGACATTTCGGGTATTTAGTATTGTTTTTATCTGTGTCAGAGTTAGACCCCTTTCTATATTTATGGTATCACAGAGTTCGGGCCCAAAACGGGCTTAGCCCCTGTGGACCACACAAATATCAAAGTTAAGCTGAAATTAAATAAAATTTATGTTCGAACCCAGTTTCTTACCTTCTACGACGTGTTAATATCATGTTATGATGCATAGAAATAGTAACACCTACTATTTCGTTTTATGAACACTAAAACAACATTCACCCGACTGTACACATTTGCTTTACTAAAGATTCTGGAGAAGAAACAAATTCACAATAATGATTAAATAAAAAAATACTAATTATAAATTGAGAACACAAAGTAGAGATTTTTTTTAACGAAAAACATCGTCTGATATTCAGTTCTGTACTGATCTCCATTGTAATATAAAGTTTTTGTGAGGATGATTATAATCTTGCACTTTTGTTGATGATATTTATGTCGAGTTCATCACTTCCAGTATTAAGTTACATGGTACTTCTTTTATCAACAATCAATGTATACACCTTTCTGGTTTATGATGGAAAATGGCCATTGACACTGAACGGAATTAAAATCATACATGGTTGTGAGTAAAATATGAAACCCAATAAAAAGTCGTACACTCTTCTGTATTAGATGAATGTAAAACTTATACGGTACCAATTTTGATGCTCCAGATGCGCATTTCGACAAATAATGTCGAATCTGACATGTTAAAAAATTTCAGTTCTCACCTTATTTTTAAATAGCACTGCATTTTTGTGGAAAAACTAGTTTTGATTGTGTTTTCATAAAAATGCTTATGCAAGAAAGAGTTTCTTGGTTTTTCAACCTACATGAAAAAGAAATATCGTAAAAATCCTTTTGGTAATCAGAACTGCCATAGATTAGATTCTCTTAGTCAGGATATCATGGGAAAGATCGAGGACAACAAGTATATTTCAAATGACAGCAAACTTTCTCTGAAACTGGAAGCCTATACAGCTTCGTTATTTAAGGATTAACACCTTCCCCTCCCACACACTCTTTCCTCCTGGGACTCTGTATAGATTACATCAATCATATAATACACTGTTCCCTGACATCCAGTGTAAAATATGAACTTCAGTCCTGTAAAAAATCATATTCATTGCCGACAAAATCATTATGAATATCGTTAAGGGCCAGGTAGTTAAACAAAATGAAAAGAAAGAATACTACAGTATATTTTCACTTTACCCCCAATCTGGAAAAGTGATAATTGAGATATAAATATTCCCAGACGGGGAATCAAGGCCCGGCCGCCGCAGTGAGAGCATGGAATCCTAACCACTAGACTACCTGGCAACTTGGATTTCCATCAATGATCGTGCAAATCGCAATGGCCTATCCGAGCGTTTGTTGTATGGCTGCTGGTAGGTTCCGAACGTTTGTAATTTCTGTGTACATATAAAAATAGTGTGTTTCTTTTGCAATTTAGAGCCCAAATTGGTACAGAAATTCCATTGTACCACTCATGTGAAAGAGGATCATCGATCTTTTTGTATTGAAAACAGATTGTAGAGGGGGGGGGGGGCATATCAGTGCTGCTATCAAATTAAATGTACATAGAAAAATTTACTTTTCAAAAACTGTTTAATAAACGGGTTAATCTAAGGCATATTTAAATTCATATAAGGAAATATGTTTAAGCACTTTATGATTCGACAAAAGACAATGAAATTAACTCCTTTAGAATAATTGAGAAAGATATTGTTTTTCTTTGTTTACTGAACTTGTCATATTTGATCAGAAAGTGCTATTTATTTTCACCTGCATTTGTGAACAACTTTTCCACATTTTATTATTTTATTTCTTAGAATATTGTAATATCTACTACTTCCAATGAAAAGTCTATAATGTGCTCACAATCGTAATTTACGAATTCGCCTTCTATAATTATGATAATTGTTAATGAAAGTTTTTTCAAAGGCAAATTTGTTTTCAAAAATAGATATGTCATATTTATCATACTAGTATTTGTTTCTATCTAAGGATTTAAGCTAAAGGATGTTTTCTAAATTTTCTTTATTATTGGTTTTTGTACACAAAATAAAGCATATAAATACAATCACACCATACATGCATGCAAGTTTCAATATGTGGAGAGAGAGAGAGAGAGAGAGAGAGAGAGAGAGAGAGAGAGAGAGAGAGAGCGCATGGTTTAAGTAAATTATATGAAAATAGTATGTTTTAAGGGTGGATATGATACAGTGACAAGATACATATTATATCATTGCCGATACCTTGAATTTTACTATGCAGGTGAACTAATGCTGAATCCGAAGGTGTAACTCGGTTGTTTGCTTTTTTAAGAACATGTAGTAACTGTAGCATCCCATGTTTTGAATATTCCTTACTTTCTATCCACTCAGTTGAAAATAATTATGGTAATTCAAATTTTGAAAGAGTTTGGAAAGTACTACATTTTCTGGCGGAAGGATTATTTAATCAAAAAATTCTAAATCTGCACGATTTTAAATTTTGTTTTATCTCCCTCATGCATAACTCTTGTCATTAGACGAATTTGACTCCACTTTTTTGGCACTCTGTTTTTCCCTAAAATAGCTCTTATAAGTTTATTGTAATTTCGGATATCAAAAATTTCGGTTGAGCATCATTGAATAGACATTATTTGTCGAAATGCGCATCTGGTGCATCAAAATTGGTACCGTATAAGTTTAACATGATGACCCCTGGGTCGAAGCCTCTGCTGGTGAATTGTTAGTCCCCGAGGGTCTCTACAACCCAGTAGCTAAGTACTTCATTACTAGCTTGAAAATACGGATGTATATTTTGTTGCTGTGATAAAATTTAGAAATTCATTTCCAAATTGAGAATTATTTCCCTCATGCATAGCTCTTGTCCTTGGACGAATTTGACTCCACTTTTGTGGCACTCTGTTTTTCCCTAAAATAGCTCTTACAAGTTTATTGTTATTTCGGATTTCAAGAATTTCAGTTGAGCATCACTGAAGAGACATTATTTGTCGAAATGCGCATCTGGTGCATCAAAATAGGTAACATTTAAGTTTTACATTATCCGATATGTCGTCAATATCCATATACTCCTAGACGTGCATTTCTATTTCATAATTCATCAAGTAATAGAGACTTGGAACTAATTCAAATGTCAATTCATTAATTCGGTTGATTTATTTTTCCAATCAGAACAGCAATCCTTTAAAAGAAAAACCGTCTGAATTAATTTACACGAAATTTTGTAAGAATATTCAGTATTTTGGCCAATGATTAAAAAATTCGATCTATATAGAATCCATACTTTTTAATGTTCCATTTTGTATTTTAAGGCAATAGTGCAATTTAAAAAAAAATTGACAATACTCCTATTTCCGTTCTATATCATGATATTGTCCGTGTATTAAGTGTAAAGAGGTTTCTATTTTATTTCCTCACATGTACTCACATTATACTTTTTAAAATATTTATATTGTTAGAAGACATGGTCATCTATTTAATCATTGTAATAGGTGCTTGTGTTGACACCAACGGACACATCCAGTAATTTTAAAGAACAAAAAGGAATCTAATAACAAGCACTAAGACCCCAGCTTTCTCTCTTTAATATCATAATTCCTCTTCAATGTAGAAATGAAAAACATAATTCAAAAAAATATGACAAAACCACAAAATTCAAGTGTGAACCTCTTTGAAACTAATTCAGATCAAGGAATACATTTGATAAAACACTATCGCGTTTTCTAAACAAATCTGAAAATCTATGAAATCCGGGTAGTAGAACAGTTGATAGAGAGAATTGGAAAGCCAATAAATATTTATCAACAATTTGTATCAAGTAAAAATGTTCGGCGTAGTTTCTGAAAAGATGGTGGTGGAAGAGCCTCTTCCACTTTCTGTTTTACGCTGTACCTTCTGCTTGTAACTTTGAAGACACGATTAAAGCGGTTCATTGCACTTAGATACGGAAAACGCGCCTTCTGCTCCGAGAACCTCCCATCAAACACGACAGCTAAAATATTTTCAATATCATTGGAGGAGAACGCACTCCATGCATAGTTCATCCCGACGCTTACTTCCTCAGTGACGTCATCGTCTTTCGGCATTGACAATACTGTCACAATTGAACGACTTTCTCTAATATTACGATACAATTGGACTTCACGAACTTCACCAACGTCACCATGAATTTGTGGAACGAAGCATTCATATCCTTGGTGATGAAGATGTGAATAGATACCAAGAGCGAATCTGGTAAATCTGCATCCGAATCGTCAAATAGGAAGAATATATCATAGCGATATTCTCTTCTCTTTTTTCCGAGACGATTCTTAAGCATGATAAAATCAAATCTTAGAAATCTGAAAACTAAATATGCGAAAACAACCATAACTGGAAGAATGAAAAATGTCAACCACTTTTCGTACGCTTCATTATCTATGCAATTGTTAAATGCCTCCTCAGCTAGAAGGACTCCAGATTCAGTTCGGCAGAGAAGAGGATCTATTTGACCAAGAGGGAAATTTTTATGACGTAATACAAAACAAATCTAACTGCATATGCGAGTATAATCTACTTAAACGAACTTTAAAATAAGTAGAAGAGAAGCTAAACACAAATAAAAACAAGTTTATCAATAAAACGAATAATAGCAAATTCTTATTGAGCAACAATGAAAAAGTATCTTTAGATGAACTTAGTTGTAAAATGTTACATGTATATAAGATTTTCATTTCTAAACAAATTCATTAAACCCTATACAGAAAAAACTTTGACAAAACCTTTTAATGACTTCAAATAACACAGAAAATCAATCTTTACATAAAAAATGATAAAATGCAGAGACAAACAACTTGCTGAATTCAATTTTAAACTTCTACACAATGTATTGAACAATGAAAAATCTGTGAGCATCTGAAATAAAAATGTATCAAATTTATGCAATAACTGTAAATTGACGGAAGATATAAAACACTTTTAAATATTTGATTGTAAAAATGTTAAACAAATATGGGAAGTCGCGCGAAATGTATGCCATTTAAACATTCAGTGGAAACATATTGGTATTGTGTTTTTTTTTTTGTCGAAAACCGAAACACACAGCTTTTCAATCTTTTGTTATCTAATATTGCTTTCCTTATATACAAGATAAAAACGAATTTAAGATATGAACAGAGACCAGAAACAGATATGGAGATTAAAATGTACTGAATCTTTTATTTTTATATCACTACAAAATTTGTAAGATTAGATTAAATGTGAAACTAGTGTACACCAGGTCAATTACCTTGAGAATATCACCGTCTTGGATTTATCCGGAAACCACATTACGGAGATTTCGGACACATTTCCTTCCAAGCTACAGAGACTAGAAAAATTATCCCTCACGGACCATAGACTGTCAAAACTTTCGAGGGGATTTTCGAACATTGATGCTGGCAAGGTCTGGTTTGGACTCAACGACGTGCCTTGCAGCTGCGAGGACAAGTGGATCAGAGCATGGAGGCTAGGGTCAAAGGTGAATGTTTCCAATCCTTTACCTACATAATCCCACCTTTTGCCCAATGAGTGTAAAATAATGAATGCTTTTTTATTTGGAAATTTTCATTTAACCAGATAAGTTCCGATTGTCCTGACTCTTTTTGTAGGCCATGCGTTATGGACGAGTCACACAGACAATTTTGGTAATCAGAGTATTCTGCTGTACCGTCCAGAAAAACTAATTCAAACTGAATAAAATTTCTGAGCAGTTTTGGAATGTATACATGTAGTCATCACGGGGCGTGGGACGATGGTCGGTACATCAGCTGTACATAGCCAGAAAATCTACCGCAGTACGCAGGAACTCCCGTCGGAAACTGTATGTTTGGCAGTCCATCGTCGGATACCGTGTATCTGACGGAGGCAGTCAAATATATACAAGCAAACTTAGAATAAAGAATATTCTGTCTACGTTTTCAATGGCTAACGTTCTCATTTATATAAGATAAATTTATCGAGCTTTAATTTTTACATGTTTGATTCATTATATTTAATTATCAACGTTTCGATTAACCTGCACAAGAAAAATGACTACCATGAATTTTTCAATCATAAAAACGTACAGGTAATGCAGGTAACACTGATGACATCCTGTGTATTTGGGATGATATATACAAGCTAGCAGGGTTTCCTCGGGCACGGGGCTTCACACCTGCCTTAAATTAGCTCCGCCCCACACTTAACTTACCCGAGGAAAACCGACCGGTTGAAAAAGTCGGACTTAATTTTTAGTGACATTATTTCTACAACAAAAAGAAAAGATATTGCTGAAACTGGACATCCTTGTCTGATTCCCTTTAACATTAAGCATGTTTTAGAGATCCAACCATTATTTTTTATTTGAAAGACTGGATTTTCATATAGAATTTTTATCCATTTCAAAAACTGAGGACCAAAATTAAATTTTTCTAAAGTCTTGAATGAAAAGTTCCAATCTATAGAGTCAAAAGCTTTTTGAAAGTCTAGAAATAAAAGACTACCTTCTTCATTATTAAATTCACAATATTTAAATATATCTAACAGAAGCCGTGCATTTGTGCCAATAAATCTACCTTTGATGTATGCCGTTTGATCTTTACTTATGATTTTATCAATGATTCGTTGTAACCTTTTTTGCGAAGATAAAGGCGAGTATCTTATAATCGCAATTAGTCAAGCTAATAGGTCTTTAATTACGTAGGTCAGTTTTTTGTCCCCGCCTTTTTTGTAGATCAATGATATTATTGATAATCTCTGTGTAAAACTCATTTCGTTGTTTAAGCGAGTTGTTGTAATAATCTTTTATTTCATTCAAAATGTTTTGTAAAATTCAACAGGTAATCCATCTGATCCAGGGGCTTGTTATTTTTCATTTGTTTAATAGCTTGTTCACATTCAGTAAGCGTTGGGAATTCTCATCACAGAGTTGTCTTTCTTGACTTGATAGCTCTTATGCATTTCACATCGTTTAAGTACGCATGGATAAGATTTTCATTCCTATTATTATTACTTTCATATAGCGCTTCGTAGAATTCACACAATTTATTCATTATATCACCAGTTTTACTAACTATTTCATTATTTCCTGTTTTTATTTCGTGTAAATTATGTTTGATGATTGTGTTTGTCTTTCTAATCTTAAGAAACAAGGTGTATTCTTTTCGCCTTTATCAATCCACTTTGACTTCGATCTTAAGATGCACCTTTTGCTCTCTCTCTCTCTCTCTCTCTCTCTCTCTCTCTCTCTCTCTCTCTCTCTCTCTCTCTCTCTCTCTGCCTCTGAATGCTTATTTTTTCTTTTCATATCGATTAGGTTTGAATCTTTTGATTCTATATTTTCAATTTCTCATACCAACAGAATACGTTGTTTTGTTTCAAGACTTATGTTGCGAAAATTCCATTGAAAATGTTTTAACTAGCGTTTCAATTTTTTCACACTTCATTTAGTCATCTAAAATGCTATCTATCTCTTCATTTTCACGTATAAATTCTTTAGTTGTGTTACATAATTAGCATCAGTTAATAAGGATGTATTTAACTTCCAATACCTTTTACCTCTCTTTTCTCCTATAAGTATAAAATCAAATCTTATCGCCAAATGATCTGAAAGTCTACTGTTTTTTACTTTAGGTGCTTTTTTGTAAGAATGTTAGCGATCTCCGGCTCAAAGTGTTTTGATATAAAAACAAAGTCAATACGGTTCCTGGGGATTTCTTGCCCATCACACCAGGTGAAGCCTGGATTATTTGGTTTTCGTATTCTCCACATGTCGATTAAATTTAAGTATGTCAGTAGATCTGTAAAATGTTTAGAACTTTTTAATGTTTTGTTGTGTATAGTGTCTATTATATTGTTAAAGTCTCCTGCTAGAATTATATTTTGATCATTTAGCGTATATTGACATTTAGTGTATATTGACATATCCACTTTTGTGGTCTTTTAAAAAAACATCTGAGCATGAATTTACATTATTAGGAGCATATATATTTTTAAGAGTATAAATCATATCGTTAATTTCAATATTTGCCAAAATTTGTCTACCATCTTGTGATCTACGAACATTTATTACCTCAAAGTTAAGTTTTTTTTATGAAAAAGAATTGATACTCCCATACTATAAATCGAATCTGTAAAGCTATATAGAGAAGTTCCATGCCATCTCGAATCATATTTGAATAGAATTTCCTTACAAAAATAAGTTTCTTGTAACATTGCTATATAGATATTACAGTCATTTAACCATTAATACAAAGTGTTTGGTTTTTTTCGAATTGAATTAAGTCCTCTCGCATTGAGGATAATGCATTTCAATTTATCCATTTCAAGGTTCAAAACATTTCTATTAAACAAAACATTACCAATATAAGACGTCATAATGGAAAATGACGTCAAGTCTCTGCAAACTTGAGCTGTTATGACGGGGAGAGTGTCAAAAACTTTAGACCTTATTTCAAACTGTCTATAAGATGTCAGAACCCTATTGCAAAATTCACGTGTCTGAATTGTATTTTAATATCTTATATGTCCGAATATTTTAAAATAGTTTGTTTAATTACCCTTGATTGAAATTCAGCGTGTTTACACTACTTTCGAAAAATATACTTTTGAAATGTACTCTGTTTTATACCAGTGATAAGAGGTAGACTTTATGATGTGTTTATAAAAGAGTCTAGCGCAGGTAATTTATGAGGATTCATTTGAGATCTATTGCGGAAATCGTAAGAGGAGTTTGTTCTCTACCCGAGTCTTGCTTGGTTAAATGTGTGATGGCTTTGTTTGAATTACCCTCAAATGTGTAGGTAAGTGTGTCGGTAAGTTGAATTCTTCATGAAATATGTGTATTTTGTACGCAAGTAATACTAACATTTTTCCCAAGCACATTTCGGGTACACAAGAATACGGTGAGTTCATTTATCAAACAAAAAGTTAAAAATGATTGTTAAATGAGCTGTGCTGAAGCGATTTATGTGAAACACTTCAAACAATTATTAATGACCGTCACATGATCAACGAAGTCATGTGATATCATATCAGATATGCTAATATATAGTTGAGAGAACCTTCTATATAAATTGTCTGTACTTAAGTATATAAATTACAAATGAAAACCCAAATCCGACCTCGCAATCCAATGTATGTTTTTAACGCATTTCAAACTCCGGGAAGCCTTAACATAGCTGCGAAAGTTATTTACCACCGGTGGCAGTGCTCTGCTTATTAGCCGCCAACCGCATCACATCGATATCCTTTTGACGAGTGATGGATGAAGGCACCGGCGTTGATCCAGAACGTTGTTTGTTTTTCGGCTTGTTGTTTTTCTTTAGCTCAACGGTAACACAACCTAAATTCTGACCCAAGATGTTCTTCCCAGGCCACGCATTGGATTCTGTGTGCATAGTTTGCGTAAGGTTGGGGCCAGCGCCACAAAAGCCATCATAAGTAACTTCCACAAAAGTAGAAGAGTTTTAGCTGTTGTAAGCGTATGCAGGAATTCTTCGACTTGTTCAGCCTTACATCTAATTATATCCTCCATTGTTTTATCTTTTGATGATACCCAAGCGACAGAGGGAGCAATATGGTTACCAATACGTTTGGCTTCCAATGCTGATGTTGCTGCTTTTATTTTTTCTGCGGCCAGCAAGTCTCCGTATGGAAGGGCTTTAGAGCATTGAAAAGCATGCTCTGCAGATTGGAACTGTTCTCCAAAAGTTGGACAGGATATTGTCTTCGCCTTGGAACATTATGATGGAGGAAGGATGTTGTTTGTGATATTTTGGGCAAGCCTCAAGCCCTGGCTTGTGTTCAGCTTGAAGACAGACCTTACACTTAGACCTCTCTTTGCATTCATGCGTGAAATGTTGGTTTCTCAAGCAACTGCGACATTTCTTTTGTGGTGTAGTCTAGTGTTGTCCGTAATGATATATAGTACACAGGTCACCCAAGCCATAGCTTTTGCGAGGAAGGAATGTATTTTCAGGTAGCGGTTCTGTGTATACTATTCTGTTTCCATTGATGACTGATGTCATCTCACGTGTCTGAGGGTAACGGATCTTCTCAAATTCAACTTTACTCTTGGGATTGACACCTAACTTTCTCAACATGTTTTCAATTTCACTGCTACCCACTGAGGGAGGCACACCAGGAACAGTTACTTTTAAAAGCTCATTTTCTCTTTTAAGTGGTCTAAGTAGAAATGAGCTTCTTTCATGCACACTAAAGTTTTCATCGTGTAGTTCGATCTCATGTATAACAAGTTGTTGCCTGCTATAATCATCAGCTGGTTAGATCTGTAAAAACTTCGGTCAAGCTGAACACAGAGAATATTGTCTCTGACAACTGCTGATATTGCCTCCATCATCTCATATTCAGAGATTCTCGTGTTCCATTTTGTTTGGATGTCTTTGTTATTAACAAAATCAGGTTTTGATGCATCTTCCATATCGAAAGAAATAATATAAATCTGTCCTCTCTAATACACTGGTAAACACAGCACAAGGAAACACAGCAAACTAATAGTGAACACGTACTCACCGAAAGTAAAAAGTTAGATTTCCAAAATCCAAAGTTTGTATAACGCAAATACACAGAATAGGGCATGATAATACAAATTGTACCTATAAACACCTTTGGGTGATAGCCAGGCCTCTAAATAGGCCAAAAACTGTCAAAAAGACAGAGCTCAGTCGAAACACGACTGTTCACTAGCACAGTCACGTGACTACCTCTTCTACCGTTGTGTTGTTTTATTCAACAAGATGCAACAAATCGCCGCCAAAATTAAAGGGGCATTAGCTGTAAAAGGGATGACAACCTTTTTATTCAAAATCTCTCAATGACATATATATACATATATATATATATATATATATATATATATATATATATATATATATATATATTGTTTATTGTTTTGATGTCAACAATTTTTCAGTTATCTGGTGGCACCCAGTTTTTCTTGGTGGAAGAGAGAACCCAGATACAATGTACCTGGGAAGAGACCACTGACCTTGCGAAATTAAACTGGGAAACTTTCTCACTTACCGGCGCGAGCAGGGGAAAAATATATAGAGAGAGGGGGGGGGGGGGCAGGGGGGGGGGGGGTACAGTGCCTCCCATAGAAAAAAATGTATATGTATTGAGCACGAAAAGTTGTGCTCAGTTCTGGATTCATTTCACCAACTTCTTATATTAAAGTCTGCTAAAAAGCACGATATCAAGCCCACACTTATACGGAACTATCAAAGTTTAACTTACTCTTTAAGGTTAATGCTCGAATCTAGTTTCTAACCCTCTACATGTTAATGAAAGGAGAAGATAACAAATGATCAATCTCAAAACTGGGCAAACACGGACCCCTGGATATACCAGAGGTGGGATCAGGTGCCTAGGAGGAGTGAGCATCCCCTGTCAACCGGTCACACCAGCCCTGAGCCCTATATCTTGATCAGGTAAACGAAGTTATCCGTAGTCAAAATTAGGGTGTCAAGAACGGCCTAACAATCGGTATGAAACACTTCAGACAGCATTTGACCCAATGATAGGCTGTATTGGGAAACTAGATTGTTAAAACGACCATAGAATTTGCGAAATGCTGACTTAAAACGAGTCTGTTGAAACCCCCGCACTATTAACTTGTTTGCCAGTAGCTCAGCCTCGATTTAAAAGCTTGTCATACGCAGAACGAGCTCTTGCGTATCGAATCAGTTGAGAGATATAAATACCATATGCAGGTAATAATGGTTAATGATAAATGTGAACATCATGTTATAGTATATAAAAATGGTTGTCCTTGTTTTATGAACACAAAAACAACAATTAACTGACTGAACATCTTTGCTTTACCAAATATTTAATGACTCTTTATGTAGACATCCCCCTCGACATTAAAAATTAAAAAGCCCAGTATTTATTGTGCCTTAAGGTATCTAGAGACAGTTGGAAATTCAAAATTATTTTAACCTCCTCTTCATTAATTAGAAGCTAGAGTATGTAACACAAATGAAGACAGGTTGTCTTTGGCGGAACCGGAAGTAGAAGTAACCTCTTCAGACTCAATGAGGCCTAGTTGGTCGGATTGCAATGGCGGGCGAGCTGGTATCCCTGTTACAGGGCACTTACATTGTGTACTCAACTCCTCTCACACCTCTAACTTGACGTTCCTCAAACTTTGTAGTTATTATAGATACATTGAAGGTGTGCTTGTGCGTTTTTGAAAATGATCACACATTTTCCGAAAACTTTACATGTAGTTGAACTTAGTCATTTTTTTAGCATTTCTTGAGTAGACGGAACCTATCTTGTGTATTCAAACCCTCTCACATCGCTAACTTGACGTTCCTCAAACGTTTTACAGTTTTTATGGATACATTGAAGATATGCATGTGTCATTTTGAAAATGATCAGATATTCTTCGAAAAATTTACATGTACTTGAACCTATTTTGTGTATTCAACCTCTCACATCTCTAACTAATTGACGTTCTTCAAACTTTGTACAGCCACTACAGATTATTTTAAAAATGCAGTTACATCATCAGATTCAGTATCCTTCTACATGCATACAAGTCCAGACACTGGTACACTGTCACTACACCATATGTACTACGTAGATCCACTTTATAAATAACACGATTTCATTTCCTGATGCTTGGAGCCCGACCAGCATCCGGTATAATACAGTTCTTTGTAGGCGATAATGTTTCGTTCGATTAGTGATGTGCACATTTACACAAGTTTCCAGGTAGTCTAGTGGTTAGGATTCTGCGCTCTAAAAACTAAAAAAAAAAGAAAAAAAAGGGATTCCACGCTCTCACCTCAGCGGCCGGGGTTCGATCCCCCGTCTGGGAAGGACTTTTTGTATGACTACAGCAGACACTTGTTAAACTTCCACCAGAGTTCGTTTGCGGAGACGCAGATGAATATGGGTAGTATGGGGCACTTGTTTCTGTAAACAAGTATTGCTTTTTAACAAAGCTTGTCGTCTTTAAGAACAGCCTTATACAGTAAACTGATATAAATGTAGCACATGCTATCGAGAGTATTCATTTTTTTTCTTCAACTGATCAAACTTAAATCTCATATGAAATGAAGTTTTTAAAAACACCTGCTATATTCTACTGTATAACACTTTTTGAAGTAAGAACAAAAAGCATAGGTTCTTCTGAACAACAAGAAAAAGGAGGAAAGCAGCTAGAAACAAAATATACTAAATGGTTTTGAATTGCCAAATTTTTCTCGAGAAAATTTTTAAAGTTTAAGTGCAAAAAGACAATTTCTGTTATTCATTGAATCATTGAAACGTTTTTGATAGTTGCTAAATGAATAAGATCAAAGTACGTTGCGATTTTCTTTTCTTTTTCTTGTAAAATTGTTGTAACTTTGAAACTTTTTTTTTCACTAAAGGTTCGGCATGGAGCATAATAGTACAAGAAAGGTACAATCAACAACAACAATGTTGATCACAATGAACGAAACACAACAGGAAGGTGATATCATATAAATATGGACAATACTAACTTGTTAAATTTGGCAAGTCCTAACATAGTATATTTGTCTTTACAGTTCATTAATTCACTATAGCTAATATTATTTCGACAATGAGTTAAGCGTTTTTGGCAAGAATCTACAACTGTCATGAAGAAAATAAGTACAGCTGAACAGATAATGGAGTCCATTGCCTAGTTCTGGTTTGTTACAAAGAGTACATAATCGTTCATACCTATCGATACTTAAAAACCTACCAGATTCAATTGGCAATTTATGGCTACTGCATCTAAAGCATAAATTATTCAGTAAATCTTGTGGCAGTGTAGTTAAATAATTTTCAAAACCAAAAGTTGTCTTGTACATCCTGTAATTAGAACACTTGGATAAGTTATATATTTCATCTTTCCAGGTTTCAACAAAAGAGTTATACAAACACTGTTTAACCTTTTTAGATAAATGAAAGTTAACATCAACACGCTGATCGTTCCAAATCTGGATATTACCAGTCCTAATTAAGATATCTTTTATACAGTTTAATACACCTTTCCTCTGATTTGATTTGAACATATTTTATTGTCTGGATGTTATTACAAACGGATTGAGCACAAGTTCTTAAAACTTAGAACGCCCTCTCCTCTCCCTCTATCTACCGGTAACTTGTATAATATGCCGTACAAAGTATAGGAGATCTTTTCATGTTTACCATTTATAACGCGTTCCCAAAAACCAATAATTCTTGCGCTAATAGGAATAGACATAGGTATTCTACCAAGTTCCCCATATATCATACAGGTTGGTATACATTTTTTTAACTTTAAGTATATACTTATAAAATTCAAGATGCAATCTTTCAATGATATTATTATCTTCACAACCCCATACCTCTGCTCCATACATCAAGATGGGAGCAATCATTGAATCAAACAATTGTAATAGTATATCTATAGGTAAGCATAATTTTCTAGATTTACGTAATACATAGAACATGGCTTTTCTTGCTTGTTGTACAAGTCTGTCTTTGTTAGATTTAAAAGAACCCTTTCTAGAGTATGTGTGTAAATTAGATCATCAGCAAATTATCTCCCTTGCGTTGAATAGAATTTCAACCAATGAAATAAATTAGAATTTTCGTATCATGCATTTAAGGAAAGAAAGTGCAGTGTCCAAAGAATGTAAAATACTTTGTATACATTATACTGTCTTCCAGGGAAGATGGTAATAAGTTATGACGTCTGTATACCACATAAAATAATACCACAATGTGTTATTATTAGTACACATACAACATAATTTATTTCATAGACATTCAAATGAGAGGATCACTGACTTTGTATGTCATCCTTATAATTCTACATACATGTTACTACCCATAGTCGGTTAGAAAGCTCTACAGAGCTTGTGTTTGATATGTTGAATGTATATAGTGCCGACTTTAAATAAAATTTACTTTACTTTTACTTTACCATAGTCATCTACGACTCAGCACACAGAGACGAACTCTGGCGAGAGTTTGATATTTCTATTGAAAGTATCTCCTTGCGATTTCAGCGCCCTCACCGGGATGCATAGAAAGCAACTTCCATTGTTAAAGACATGTAGGAAAATACAGTAGTTTAGTAGCTCTCAAGAAAAAAATGCTGGCTCAGGAATTTAGCTCTCTCGCTTTTTAGACACTCCGGTGAGGGCTCTGCAATCTAGGAACATATTTTTCTGCCATAGAGACTTGGCGGCCCCTCTCATTATACGTCTATACTTATTTATACAGAAACAGGTGTTCTCGATCTTTAAAACCCATTCATTTCTGATACAAGATCAGTAATAAACAACATAACACACTGAATGGACTAGCAACGACACGCAGCAGCTTTTAATGTTGTAACAATACAACGTACATGTACTATAATTACATAACATGTATATACAAGTTGGATTAGTATAAAATTTAAATGTGTTAATGTTAACAGCTATACGCGTCGTTCTAAACTTATTTTACATCGTCACTCGATTAAAACCGGTTCTATTGAACCGCATGACTGAACATACCTATAAAGGTATTCGAATTGAAAACTTGAGATATCCGGAATAATCCTTTCATTATAATTACCAAGTAGAAATTGATTTCTGTCTAATTCGTTCCTCAAACGAAACTTGTCGAAAGAAATCACATTCTGTGAACTACGATGTGTGTTATATATACTGAGGGAGGAGGGGGTATTACTAGATGTTTAATTTGTTATCATTAATTAATTCTTATCGATATTCACTATTTTTGTAATGAACATGGATTATCACAGGGGTAAAGGGTGTCTGGGGCGGGCAATACTGTTTTAATTTGTACCATTATGAATTCAAATTACGGGGACAATGGGTGTCTAGCAATACTTGTTTGTACCATCGAATATAATTATAACAAGTTCCCAGGTAGTCTAGTGGTTAGGATTCCGCGCTCTCACCGCGGCGGCAGGGGTTCGATTCCCCGTCTGGGAAGATTTATTTTTAAATAAAAATGAAACACATCTTGTCTAGGTAGAATAACGAATTTACAACTTTTTTTTCAAGACCGGAATTTGTACATATACATCAAAATAATCATAGACAACGCTCCTATAGAATAATTTTCTTAGCAAATTGTTTTCTTAAACATAAAAAATAGATTCATATTATTTCAAACATGTGAAATGTATCACCAGCATTACTATAGATGTCTTTATCTAATACGCCAGTTTCGAGATACGAACTCTTCTGTGTAGGAGGTGCATTTAGTGGAACTTTGAATGACTGAGTGGGACAGAATGGACCTACTGTCAGCGAGAAAGACGATCAAATGTATTAAAAGCGGCTTCTCTTTTAATATATAAATGTGGGAAATACAAAATACTATCGAAAGAAATGTTTTACTAAAGTGGAAACATAAAAACAATGTCATATTTGCAAGTAATGTCTTTGATATGGTACTTATGACCAACGAAATAACGTGATATGATAAGAATTCTATGTATTTAATTACTCCCTAAATACTTATAACTTACTTAGTTTGTGTATCAGTCGAATTCTGGTGATCTAACAGTGTAAGAGAAACTTACTGAGTACATTCACTTACGCAGTGATGAATATTAGTCCCACTCCCGCGTGTAAACAAATTGTTTCGCGCCTCACTATACACGAGAGCTCTCCAAAGGGAAATAACTCGGGTGTATCTCGAAATCGGCGTATTGGAGATTGAAATCAATCTTTGCGTGAATTCGCGAGAAACCTGTCATGCGAAATGTAAATGACAACTAATTTACTCAAAATTAAGGTCCGTTGGAGTACATGTATTTTGTATTCTTGAGAACTGACGCTGAAAGGCGATATTGTCAAATCAAATACTCATGCAATACCTGTAAATGGAATGTCCAATAATGAATATGGCAACCATCTAGTATTAAATAATTAGACCATAAGAAAAAAAAAATGAAAAGCGATATGATTTATTGTGTACACCTTGGGAAATCAATTCAGAACGTAGACCTGGTCCCCAACGCGTACCTGGCCCCCGCACTCTGCAGCTGCGTACACACCAAAACTGGTAGGGATCCCGCCCACTTTTTCTTTGTATCTGAAATGTTTTAGAATATCAGTAAAATCATAAGCATTGTATAATCTGAATCGCCGATTAAATTTCCCGAAGAATTAAGATATTTTGTGGAGATTGGATTTCGGTACTACAGATCTCTCTCTCTCTCTCTCTCTCTCTCTCTCTCTCTCTCTCTCTCTCTCTCTCTCTGATATATCAGAACTTGATTTTAAATGAAAATCATGAAAATGCATATGCATGCTTGCAAATTGTATCATGACAAATTCTGTAGTGTAATGAATTACTTTTTTAGAGTTTTGAGCGGTTCATTTTTCTTACTTCTTTCCGCCGTGTCCGGATTTATCGTTGTTACCATACACCTTAAAAACAAATATAATTAATTCATTGAATCTTATATCATTTTCAAAATGAAATAAGAACACAATATTTTATCACACGGATTTAATAGAGAATCAATTGTAGCGTTTTATATCTGTGCTGAATTGATTCTAGATGGAGGATTTTAAATCAAAGAATGCACTTGACGACAGACATACCTTCTACAAGATTCCTGGCAGCGGAAAATGACATCCTCCCCAATTCGTATCTGACTCCAGGTGTCCTGCAAGGTTCAAACTTTAAGTGTAATTCTGTTCAAAAGAACTTATCTTGGTTCATCCAAAAAGTGATTCCGGCAAAAAAAAATATAGTTACCTCTTCAAAAGGCAACAAACCATCAATGACAATATTGGGTCTGAAATTGTCCATTTTCACGGGCTCGGTGACAACCTTGGAAAGCTCCTCCAAAGTTCTCTCGTTTGCCAATAGATATGAAGAAGCAACGGTAAAGGAAATCTTCATAATGCAAAGAAAGTTATTTTGAATATCTACAAAATACGGCAAAAACAAAACATTCTAATTTCTTAAAAGACCCGTTACATGTATCACCAATAATTCTTATTACTCTATATTCTATTTTTTTTTTTTCAAACTCGCCAAATTTCTACAAGGAAATCTTCTTTCAGTGATATGGGGTGCTGAAATTAGCATAACGTTAACTATCCCGCCCCATGGCTATAAAGACACGCAAACCTTATCTTCAGGTGAAATATTCGGGTTTCCTTCCCTGATTAATTTGTCAGTTTCTATCGTTCTTCTCTCGGTGTTCTCCATGTAATAGACAAGTCTAAGCTTGTCGTTCCCAAGATATCGCCCGATCCAGTTCGCAGCTTTATCACCAAAATCCCTTGTCATTTGTTTACATTCATGTATTCTATGAGAAAAGGTTATTCTTCTGTTAAATTTGTCGTTCGCCTTCCTCAGAACTACGTATAGTAATTTGTATATATAGTTTTGATTTTGCATCTACATTTGCAGGATTACACATTATACAAGTATATAAAAATGCAGGGTAGTGTTTAGAATTTTCAGTGTGCATAACGGACATCTTCACCTCTTTATCACGAACCGAAAGCAGCGAAAATGAACCAGTAGCGAAAATAAAACTTTATATAACAGAAAAGCAGAAATTCATTTTCTTCAATAATGGAGTATTCTTTTTTAAGACACAATGTCCCTCTACACTCAAGTTAAAATTACCGTAAATGATATGTAAATTCTAAACAGATCTAGCACATCTTCCCAGTCATACCCTGAATCAATGTAAGAATTATCTTTTTTATCGTAATTTGATAAGAGTGAGATTAGCTTTGAAATTTACTGGCAGATGACTTTTGCTTGGTTTGTGTCCGGAGTGCGTGGCAGCGTCAGCGACTCCATGTCTGGAGCGTCCAGCACTATATCCTCCCTTCCCACTGTGATGTTAATGTAGGTCATTTTTGGATAATGCCGCAAGTACTGTCCAATACCTGCCTCTGTATCAACCACCATAATACACCTGTGGAAATTTTAACAAGGATCCTTAATATGAAAGACGCATTTCTATCGGCTTAGCTAAGCGTTAAAGTTTAAGTTATATGTGTACAATAATGAATATACATGTATGCCCAAACCGTTTGTACATGTAACCACAAGGGACAGAACTCAGTGGTGGAATTAAGGAGGGGATCTCATGGGGGCATGAGCTCCCCTTTGGAAATTACCTATAAACAAACGTATTTCAAAGTTAGCCTTCTATTACGTTATTTTCTTATATATCTTATACATGTATAGTAAAATCATTTCAGTATTGTTAGGAATTCACCATTTTGCTTCCTTCAAACCAATTTGTTATCTATTTGTTCGTGAACATGATCAATTAACGGTAACTACTCCTTCACCCATGAAAATTAAAAAGATAAGTAACATTATTGCAGTTGGGTTGTGTGATTTGCACGAAATATATTCAAGGATATATATTATTGCTCGCGACAACTAATTTATTAAAACTGTAATAATCCTGTACATGTGATATGTTCTAAAAATTGAGAAGGGGCGACGGAATAAAAACTGTCCTCATATTTCATTCGAAAATTACATGCATAATACATGTTACATATTCTATGTGATATACGGAGAACATCACCATTATAATTCATTTCCGGGTGTAGTGTTTTGCCGTCGCTTAGATCTTGCGTATAGCCAAGGGTTTTTAATGCGCAAATCTCCTTATAAACCAACGGGGATTATGCTAGTAGACACCCTTAGCTAACAGACATGACATATTTAGAGTAACTATTTAAATAGTTTTACCCGTGTCACGAATACTAATATCTATTTCACTGACTAGAAGTGGACTTTTCAAATAATACTTGAATCTCTTTGTATTCATTGATCCGCCCACTAATTCTCGACAATATGTACATCATCATACCTATCTTTAACTCCATTAACCTCTAGTCCTAGCGACCCACACTTTGCAGAATTGACTCGAGTGGCGTGACATCCCTTCACCGGGTACAAATTTATACGTGACACAGTACCAAAATACCGGAACCGCTTCTTGATCTTAAGTCTGATCCACGAAGCTGCCAAATATTTAAAGGATCCCACAACGGCAAGAACCACAAGCGTCTCCATATCTATACAGTACAAGATATAGGTCGAATTATGGAGTCCTGTTATTGCTATAGATTTCGTTTAAACATCAGAATAACTATGGCAATATTATCATAGAACACGTGCGCCGGTGGCCTATCATATCAGGACCATATCGTACTATCGGCGTTATACAATTATCCCACCGTCATAACTGTTGTTTCGTTTTTGTATTCTGGTATTAATGATAATTAAGCATTCGATTTTTAGTGTAATGTGGATAAAAACTTTTAAGTTTTTATCCCTCATCAAACTTTATACATGTATAACTGATCATATGGACCAAAATTCACAGAAGAATATAGAGTTATATCTTGTAATGAAGATGCAAGTGACACTATTCATGCAAATATTTACAATACTAAAAAATATGTGAGTACATTGAATAAAAAAAGATCACAATGTCAACTTTTTTCTGGATGCTTCAAGAGCGCAGAACATTTCTGTAAACAGCAATAGAGGATACGTCACCTAGTACATGACTCAAATAGCAACTGTTAAGTTGATTAGATTAAACATGAACATTTTTTTTTTACATTTCATGATAGTTATAGTATAATATATTATACATTATATATTTTTGCTTCATTTCACATTCATTTATTTAAAAAACAAAAAAACAAAAAAACCACACAAACATACTTTTTGGAATGCATTGCACTCCGATGATGTTTGAAGAAATATATTTTAAACATTCTGACTCAAAGCATTTATTGTTAAAACGGTTATATCCTTAAAAGGGCTTTATATAACAATAGGCTTTCTGGGGCCCATAGAATTAAAGATGTAAAGCCTTAAAGAAAAACTAAACGAATAACTAAATTTTCTGGTGTACATGACAATCACAAACGACACGATTTCCTGCTTTCTTTATGAAACGCAGATCCCAGTTTTGAACAAAGTCTTCTATAACTTTTTAAGTGTAATAGAAAAATATATCTAAGGCATAAATAAGCACGTTTGTCGAACTCTGCGCTCGATATTTATTGTGGGAAAACAGTCATTTGTTTGTTAAAATATCGGCCATTGATGGAAACCATCATCTTTATCATGTCAAAATTACGGCTATTTGATAATTTTGATCATATTGAAACTTGCATCGAAATGTTTGCACAAAATACGTTTAAAGCACATGTAACTACCAGGCTAATTTGTTGGGCAAATGAAACCTTAATTTATCGAACATACATAGATAGTTCTTTGAGTATTATCTTCATTAATTAGAAGATACGACATCGAGCTATTTACATGTCCGACAAACACTAACAGCCGCAGTAGCTAGCAGATGTAGATAAAAGAATGTCTAAAACAGCCGACTGAACCTTTACCCGAAAATCCAAAGACACCAGCTTTGTTGACAGTAGAATCGGAATACATAGAGCATATATCTCGGAGGTAAACTAAATATAGGAAGATGAGACACAGTACCTTCTCAACTCTAGTGTGAAGACAATATTATTGTTCTCTCTGTAGACTTCGAAAACAACGCGGTGTCTGTAAAAGGAGCTGCCATGGATTTGTTTGATACGATGTGCCTCGGACACATCCTTAACACCAAGTCTAGGAGGAGATATAAATTCACGGTAACTTCGCGACTCTGAAAATGCGCTTAGGGAATCCCCCGTTGTAAGTCACGAGGGCCACACACGTCGTTTTGGAAAATGAGTATCTGTGTGAATTTAATACCTTTTCCCTTAAAATGCAAATTTAAGTGCGATATCGTTCAAAATCATCTACGTCACCAAGTCATACATGTACTAGTACTAGTACATGTATATGATTATCTGCTTTTTGTATACAACTTATGTTACATTATGCCATAGATTTTTAATGCAAAAATGTTTCAAAATTGATAGAGTTATAAAAACATTTTCTTAAAACATAGACCACATGGTTTTTTTTTTTACATTGAGGCCTAAAGGTTATAAAATTTTATCGTACTCATACTCAAAATTCGACCATGTTTGTTTTGAATACAACTCTGAGCAAGCTCCAAAGTATATATATATGTACCGTATAAGTTTTACCTTATGACCCCTGGGTCGAGGCCTCTGCTGGTGGACTGTTAGTCGCCGAGGGTCTCTACAGCCCAGTAGCTAAGTACTTCGTTACTAGCTTGAAAATAGGGATGTATATTTAATTGCTGTTATAAAATTTAGAAATTCATTTCAAAATCCAGGATTATCTCCCTCATGCATAGCTCTTATCCTTGGACGAATTTGACTCCACTATATTTGGCACGCTGTTTTTGGCTATACTAGCTCTAAAACTTCATTGTTATTTCGGATTTCAAACATTTCGGTTGAGCATCACTGAAGAGACATTATTTGTCGAAATGCGTATCTGGTGCATCAAAATTGGTACCGTATAAGTTTTACATACTTGAAAAATCTTGAGCATGCACTCCATTTATAAAAGTTTCATAACCTTGACTTTTGTGTATGGGTACGATTTTGAACATGAAGTTCGAGTTTCAGTATGTAAACGTGCTCAAAAAAAGTTATATAACCTCGATGATTAAAGTAAATATGGTGGAATACTAGTATTTTAGCCATCACTTGTCAGAGAGTAAAATTACCTCCCCTTGTGCTAAACATGAACAGTACAAGAGAGATAACTCTAATAAGACATACAGATCTACAGTTTGCCAAAAATTAGTTTATTTCATAAACTCTTTTATTGTTATTTTGCATTTGTCAGGGTTTTCTTGTTTTGGCGAATAATCGTACATGCCAAAAATACACGTGATGCAAATACATTGATGGACCACGGCGAATGTGACCGGTCAACAGGGGATGCCTACTCCTTCTATTCAATGATATACATGCAAATACGCCTAAATGGCTACATACTGGTGCAATGTATTCTGTTTTCAAGATTATTGTGTGACAAGCCGACACCAAAACACTGGATTTGTAGCCCTGAAACTGCTTAACCCAAGTTTGAGAAGAAGTATAAATGTGCTGCCTGATTGGCCAAAATCAAAAGTGAAATTATTTGGAATTGAAAGAGTTAGAATTAATTATGGGGATGAGAAAATATCTCACAAAATAACAGAGAAAATTACCTTGGTAACCGTAAGGGTATGTTTGAAATATAATGAAGGGTGTAATTCACTGCAGATCGCTGTATGTAAAATCAATATGCATGTAGTTGATTAGTGAGAGGTCCAAAGTTGTGCATTGAGGTCTATGGGACATGGATTGGTACACATTTCCCATAACGATCCCGTATTTGACAAGTTTATTTAATTATCTGACAAGTGGATGATAGTAATATGCCACCAGGTGAGTCGGCGCTCTCTATTGCATTTGAATATCTGCAGCTTCACGTGACTTTACGTACAATACATTGAGAAGCACTTTGACGGGTGAAATTGGAAGAAAGGAAACTTCTTTTGTCAAGGTAGAACTTTGTTGTAAATGACACATACATGTATATCACAAAGACACCGTGACCATGATTTACACTGTAAGTTACTTTCATATTGTCAACAAGCACACGTGAAAACGTGTTAGAGCGTTAGTTGATCGTCTGCCACTCTCCGATGAATGAAGGAAATCGAAAGGAGGAGAGTCTTCGTCAATATCTTGTGGGCACTTATTATATACAAAATATCTATATTGTAAATGAAATATATGATTAAAATTAACTTGATAAATCTTACAAGAAATGTTAAAAAGCATAAAAAATTCCTCAAAAATGTCAAACAAATTGTACACTGTCGTAATATACATCCTGGTTTTTCCCCTACGTATACAGGGAATTTGTAGACGTCTTCCATTCGCGAATATGAAAACATCTGCACTGGCATTCGATGCTACATGTAATTTACTCAATAGATAAATAAAAAAGATCGGGAAGTTAGTATTCGTGAATTTCCCTGGCGGAATTGATGACGTCACACAAGATTGGGAACAATGTAAGTACAGGTATACAATCTTCATTCATTTAAAGAGCTTACATTTGTAGAAAAGATTTGGTTAGTATGTTGGCTAAGATATGATACCCGCAAAGGACGTATTTATTGGATAATACTCATCGATGTCAAGATATTTTCAGAATTTTATTTTCAAATGATGTATCGAGCCTACCCTGGAGCCATTTATCAGTGAAGGATGCTCTAAGACCTTGCAAGATTTGCAGCAACAGCATTGGTGAAGCTCAGAAACATCTGGAAGAGCCGAAACATCTCTCTGGTCCAAGGTCAAAGTACTGCATGCATTGGTCATCTCCATTCTACTGTATGCATGCGAATCCTGACACTGAATGGAGATCTGCAAAGGAGGATAGAGACAGTGGAGATGTGAAGCCTCAGAAGACGCCTTGGCATCTTATACACGGACCAGATCACCAACGAAGAAGATCGAAAAGCCATCACTAGATAGGTAAGGAATTCAATGAAGACCTACTGACCACAGTTAAGAAGAGGATGCTCAGATGGTATGAGCATATGACAAGATGAGATGGGCTCTCCAAGACCACATTACAAGGAACAGTGCAGGGGAAGAGAAGTCGAGGCAGACCGAGGAAGAAATAGACAGACATCACTGAATAGACCAAAAAGAGTTTCTCCACAACCCAGGCACTTCCCACAACCGCCACAAGTGGGGTCAGCTGGTGCAACGTTTATCACTACAGGGCCCCTACGACCCTGGCGGGTTATGGGATCAGTGAACAGGGTGCTCTCGAGCCTGATGGTGTTCATTTTCTAAAAATTCTTTTACTATGTTGTAATATAGATAAAGAGTAGTTCTTTAGAAGATGTACAATACATGTACATCCAATGCGGACATAGTATCATGTGTAAATCTTTTCATTAAAAAAATGATTTTTAAAATAATTTTCAATTGAAACGCTTGCATCAAATCCTCCTGCCAAGACCCTCACCGTCTAAAAAGTTTTCAACGACAGCAGCCGCCATGTATACTGCAAATATGTTCCAAATAGTTTGTCGAAAGTACCTTCAAAAGATTCAGTCAGTCCTAAAGGCCACACTGAAAAAATAGTCGCTTAATTTCTCAAGTCAACATCAGTCTATTAAGTGGAAAGAGGGTTGAGCTTTTCTAATGTGCGGGGAAATCAGGGCTTGATGTTGCGAATCCAAATGAAATCGTTACATATACATGTATAGCATGCATAACAAAAGAAGAACATTGTTTTGCAGTTTATTTGTTCCTTGAAATTATGTTATTTTCTTAATGACAATTGGTCACACACATCCGGCACCAACTAACATCTCTCATTTTGACAATTATTTTTACAAAACCAGATACATTTTGTAACACATTTATTACCCTAGACAAATTAACATACATATATAGCTGCAGCTTAAAATTGAAATTGAATACGAAATGTTATTTAATTTTCATGTCAACTACCTACGGTTTACGAAATTGAGAAATGTGCAAGGAATAATTTGGAAGCTCATGTGTGTAATGGTGCGATTCTATCTTGAAGGAGTTATGAGATTGATCATTGTTCGTTATCTTCACCTTTAATAATGCAGTCTACATAAACTGTATTGTTAAATCTAGCTTCCATATTTTTTTTTCCTTTCAAGCCAAGCAATTATTAACAAAAACAATACAAACGAAGGTACGTGTATGAGAAAACTTGTCTGGTTATCATAAAAATGTTTATAGTAATTTCCAAACAGTTTATCTATATTATCTAGGGGTTTTTCAGTAAAGTACCACATTGCCGGCGACATTTTTTATGAGTACTTTGGGTAATCCTCATAATTTTTTGGCTTACATGTGCACTCACATGTGCAATTGCAACGAGCTTCATCGTAACTTTAAAAAGATAGAGAAAAATGTAAGCGCATATATATCTTATATTTTTATTTATGAAAAGATGAAGATAACGAACAGTGATCAATCTCATAACTCCTATAAGGAATACAAAATTAAGAGTTGGACAAACACGGACTCCTGAACATAGCAGATGTGGATCAGGTGCCTTGGAGGAGTAAGCATCCCCTGTCGACCGACCAAACCCGGATTAATATGCCTTAATGTTTCCATAATTGGTTTATTTATTCATCCATCATCTCCAATTCACGCACGCCATAGCTTTCATTAAAGTGAAAGTAACTTTATTTACATGATAACAGTGTACTTAGTATGTTACGATATATGTTTTACTAAGTGTAACTGAGCATGAATATTGCTTAGAAGTATTTAGCATCTTACGTAACTAAGAGTACTCCTACGTTTAAGCAAAATTCTGATACTTTCTCTATTCCTACGATTTATGTTGTATACATGTAGGTTGAGATATATTGGAATAGTGAAGACGACTGATATCACAGGTCACGTGGTGGCAATGTTAGCGTTTGACAAGTACAAAAAGATTATCAAAAACAATTTTTGGTTAAATAAAGAATCTTTATATTTCAAGGAGCCTGAAAACTTACTACAAGTATAATTTCAAAGTTTGTTTATGACCAAAAATATTTGTTCAACAGTCAGGTTTTGACAATACTCCTAATGGGATTCTCCATGGTTTTCGTCTTCAATTAATTTAATACCTGTATGCGCTTAATAACTTTAGGACCTGAGCGGCGTCTTGAACGTAAAAAGTGAATTTTTAATATCGTGACAATAAAGTTATCTAAAATTTACTTGTCAATGATGAAATTATAGCTTTGTCTGGCTTTAGAAAACAATTGTCGATTTGTTTACTATGTGTTTCGGACAACATAACAACACCAGGTGGAGGGTTCAATGTGTTGAATTTATGTCTAATGCAAATTAAAGATGATGATTTCACCAATAAAGGTAAATAAGAATTCAGCAGTACCTTCTGTTTTGTGACATTTGATTGATGACAGCTTTTTCTCGTCATAACTCTTTAACAGTCATTACACGTCCGGTTTTGAAATATCACTGTTGCATAAACTTAAGGCGTTGAACGTTGATTTTTAAACAGCTGCTTTATTTTTGAAGACACTTCCCTTCACAATGAGAAGAGGGGGCTTTCTAGCCTTCTTGGTGTGTTTTTACTATGTAGAGGGCGGGGGGTTGACCAGTTTTGGACTGGGGATGATAGGACACTTTGGAAGGATGGATAGGGTACAAAAAACAGGAGGGTTGATGTCCAATTTCGATTTGGAGTTGAAAGGCACGGAAGAGAGAAATGGAGGAACAGTGACTAAATTCGAAGTAAAATTGAAAGACGCTCAAGTGAAGAAGAGAGGCAGAATGGCTAATTTTACACTGAATACAAAAAACAGTGAAGAAGGGAGTGCGACAGTGAACAAATTCAAGCTGAAGTCTAAAGACAATGTCCAAAAGGAAAACCAGATACTGAACAATTTCAGATTTGATTTGAAAGACAAGGAAAAGGACAATGGAAACGAAGTGTAAGTATATAATATAAAACTACAGATAAGTTTCTCAATCATATAGAGGCCTCACTGGCTTTACATGTAGGTCAAGTATCACAGAATGTTGACCAATGCATGACGCTACGGACAGTAGCAGTGAAGGTTATGACGCTACGGACAGTAGCAGTGAAGGTTCTTTCATTGTGACAACGCCTATCGTTATGTAGGGGAACCTCTGTTCTAAGGTCATATCCGAAACTCCTGACTTCCACTTCTATTGTCGGGAGCTAGGCGAAAGAAGTGTCACTACTGAATAAGTCTTGGGTTTGAATCGGGATCGAGAATCAAATCTGGCATGGGCTTCAACTGAGAATTAAGTTGGCTCACTACACCCTGAAATAGTTTCTCAAATCAGTACGGATTGATTTAATCATAAAAGATATGATGAGATACAATAAGTAATTATTCCAAAAAGGCAGAAAATATGCAAATTTGGATAAAAATATGATTTTCAAAAGACTCTGGCGGATTTGAACTCGAGATCTGCGGATCACCAGCCCAATGCTTTAACCACTGAGCTAAAATGATAAATAAACAAATCGATCGATACAAATAACTTCCCAAAACATTCAAATCGCCATCTTGTGACGCAGTGACATAAAGAGTAGTGAGCTACCTTAACTGTGGCTATCGCGCTAGTCGGGCGATAAATACGAAAAGCCACAATATACTTCAACTTAAATTGTTCACGTCATCGTAAAATTTAGTGATTGCAACCTGTGGTGCTGTATCTTTAACCAACTAGCGCAGCTTTTGCCATAACCAGATAATTATTGAGTTTCATTCTTAACAGGCAACACAAGACTATATGCGTTGAAAAGACAAGGAAATTGATATATTTATTCCATGTTGTTGAAGAACATATGCCTTTCTTTCTAGATGTCGGTGAATTAATTGAGCAAAATTGAATACTTACGTATATGTAAAAGTCTGTTTAAAATCATTCAGAGTGAATTATTGATGTAAGATATATAACGCAGTAAGAATCACGTAAAGGTTGAATAATGCGTAGAAAACACACAACAATATCTCCGTTTCACTTTGTGTAGTTCAGTTCTCTTACTTAGTCCTTACAGAGTTATCGTTCTTAGAGAGAGAGAGAGAGAGAGAGGGGGGGGGGGAGGGAGAGAGAGTCTTGATTTCAATAGAACTTTTATTGAATTTTCATACCCTTGGAGAAATCAATCATTTTTTACTATAATGAGTTTTACAAGTTCGCGAATTTTTCAAAACTAACTTGACCAATATTCACTGAGTTCACCAAGTTCAATAACCCTATATTATTGTACATGTATAAGTCTTTTTATCGAGTGTAAAAAAAAATTATAGATGGTTGCAAACCCGTGTGTCTTAGCTGGCCATGTTTCATAATTTCTTGATTTTGTCTGATATTTAATGAAACTGGTACTTAAGCTGAATAAACTTTAATAAATGTCCTTAGCTAATTTGTGAAGTTTGACATTTGTAAGCGCTGTACATCAATATAACGCTTGGTTTACATTTAAACAACAATTGTCGACACCATTTAGAAGAATTACAGCTAACGAGTATCAAAACTAATTTACCACTAGGATCCTACTTAATTAAAGCGAAGATATTTTTTGTTTATCTGTCTTAATTTTTCAAATGTATGCATAAAAAAGGGGGAAATTATGGAAATAAAAAGAATATGCTCATTATCGATGATGAATATTACTGCAGCTATAAATAGAACAATGTGAAATATTAATGAGTCTGGTTTCCAGGTTGGAAAAAAAGATAATAAATGAATATTGCCATTTCATTCGAGAACAATAATCATTTCTGAAGAACCTCCATAGAAAGGAAACGTGAAGAATGTCAGAGTTTTTTTCTTGGAATATTTTGACTTTCAATTGACCTGTAAAGGAAATATGACGCGCCAATTTTGGAATATGCTCTAAATGAGAAATGTGAAAGGAGGGCTTGCATTTATTGCTTTTTCATCATTATTAGGCTAATTTTTAGTCAAGAAATGATAATGTGAGGGTTTGAACTTACGAATCTCAGCACATATGAGAAAGGCATGTCCTTCAATAATGAGAAGCCATTCGGTATATCCATATCAATTAATTACATTTATATCCCAAATGTGTAATACACTAATACCTCACGTAGCTGATAGAAATACAATGTTTGTCTTGTACATGAATGTATAAAAACGCTGAGGATATCCACATTAATTAATCATATATTTACTTACTATGCAATAATTTTCGTTATAATTTGATGACACTTTATCCAGAATGATATATATATATATATATATATATATATATAAGTATCACCACCACTTTAGAAATATCTTCTTTTCAAATCCTGGAACTTCAAAATTTTCAGACGGCCCTTGAATTATGCGACAGGTTCCTTTATTCATTTCCAAACTCGATTTATAGAGAATACTCACAATCATTACGCAACAGGTATTCACTTCTAGTGATGATGAAGTGAAAACGATAAATAGTGAATTCTTGATATACATTCTCAAAATATGTTCAATACTTTGTTATCTTTATTGTTTGATAGCTTTGTTTCGTATCCTCTGGGTGACGATGTGCGTTTCTGTTTGTGGTTTCCATTTCATATGAATTTTCAAGGAACTAAGTACTCGGATCATATCATGTCTGTGGGCTACTTCTGAAATCAAGAGAAAAAGCAAAGCACTTGGTAGCATTCCATACAACAATTATTGAGAGGGTGATAAATGGATGAAAATTTTATATATTTATATCTGTGAAAATTGTGTTTCAAATCCCAATATACCGGTAGTACATGTATGTGAAATGGTCACACTATTGGGAGACGCAACTTTTAGAAAATTATCTTTATTTAAAAAATATGAAACTTACTTATGTTTAAACAAATTACACATTTTTCTTAAAATTTATCTTGCCTGGACTTCTTGTTGCTTAGGAAGGAACTGCCAAAAATGGATACGTTTCAGCCATAATTGCCTGAAACTAATTAGTAGTATAACATGAATAACGTTTTAAAGTAATTATGAAATATTCATAAAACATAAAGGACAAGTCTAACAGGGGGTCTTGTTTGGCCCTGAGAATTCTTTAAAAGTTGACAATTTCCACCTTTCGGCATATGGAATATCTTATTACAGATTTAAGATTATGACGTAGTTTGGACATTATGATGTCGCAAAATTCGTCATGATATACCCATTTTGTAGAACAGGCAAAATGTAATATTTCTAGATATGCATATTGATGCAACTTTTATTCGAATTTAATATTTAACATTTATCTATTTTTAAATTCATTATTTTGATCACGGACTGCTCATTTTAAAATTCTTTGAAATATGTGTCAAAGTACAGCAGTTTTCCTTACAAATCTTTACAAATTCGCATACTGTGTTATTTCATAAATGAGCTCCTTTGATTGAATGCATTTTAAAAAATCATTTAAGAAGTAAATTTCATTTTTGAAAACACATGAGAGTATATGAACGGAGGTGATTCACGTCTGCACACCTCATGAAGCGTTATTTCATGTATTGACATCCTATTCTGTAGGAATTCCCTGCCGTTAGAATAAACCTGCTATATTTATCAAGCCTGTCTGTATTCATTCCTGTATTGTTTACTGAGGCAGACCTTTCGTGAGGAAATACCTATCATATATCAAATTAAAAGCATTGGAAATGTAGAAAATATATGCACAAAGTGAACCTAGTTTTGTATCATTATTCTTAAACTTCCGGATCTTTACTCGCTGCATAAAACATTTCAAAACATACATATTTACGAACGTATCACCTAAAGATGAATGAAATCAACTATGATATTGGTCTGTCACACATTTATGAATTTGAGAATGGTAATGTATTTGAAGAGATAAACGCATTTAGTAAACAAAAATGCTAATTCTCGATTTTTTCCCCAGTTCTCTTCTCATTTTCCATTTTGAATTTAATATTAATGTCAGTTGAGGGCTGTCGTGGCAGATGATGTAACAAAAATTTCATTATCATTACAGCATGCAATTATGGCATTGAAAAATTTTACAGCTTATTTAATTTTCGTTTTATTATACAGAAATATTCCGAATTGATAAGCATTAAATTAGACCGTGATTATTTACCTTGAATTGTCTTTGACAGCGATAGGGAACACTTGCTTTGTCACAAGGAAATGTTCACCGGTGTAGATAGCTCACAAAGTGAGAGCGGGCCTTTCCCGTATTAGAACCGTTGTACGATTTTTGTAGATTTTCTAATAAAGTAATGAATCGTTTTCGATCAAAGATAGTTTCTACGATGCGTGAATGATCTATACAATAACAACTCATACGCTTTTTATGGTTAACGGGAGTTTTACCGTTCGTTAATCTTTATTTGTTTCATGAATGTCACTGTTTCAATGGGGACCTCAACTGGAAATGATCTGTTTTATGTTAGAAAATTATAATTGGTGTTTGTGATAATAAAAGAAAATATCCTGATACTAGAACACAGACGTTTTATTAATTTTCTTTGGCATAAAATTTCGTGGTTTTGTCATAAAACATACATGTTACTCCGCCAGTACGAAAACTCGTCGACTTCTACCTTTAAGATTGTCTCTTAGCTTCCATAAAATAAACTTCACTTTGTTGTTGACTATTTGAATTTACAATAATCTTCAATCGCGATAACACTAAATATAAGTTTGCTGTTCAGTGAATATTGATGATTTTTTCCTACCATTTGAACAATATGTATCAAAGAGAGATTAAGCTAAAAGACCTTCACAGATTAAGCTGGAGTTGAGGAAGCAATGTCCTGGGGAACTAACACGGGTGGGCGTATATGTAAAATTTTACATACACCTAAAGTGTCTACAAACACAAGATTTCAGTTCAATCTAACCACATCTATCTCTAACGAATTGACGTATATCGAGAATTGGTTAGTGTTGCCTTACACTGTATTATGTATTGCTTCAGCTCAGTCGTAACTACTTAGCAAATAATTCGGTTACGGAAAAGGACGAGTGAGATCCGATTGGCTTTAGCTGTCATCCCAACCCCCATAATTTTTTATTGTTCAAATATCTTTAAAATGTTTGAGATTCCAACCCTTAAAGGAAATACATGTATTTTCTTATTACACATGACATCATTCATTGAGCAACAGGTTTTTGTTCGTCGTTTTTCCACCCCATTTGCCGCTCATGGAGAAAAAGAAAATTCCGAAACATAATTACACATCTCAATGACGCCACCAATCCTTTCCCCAAACATGATTTGGCCACTGCATAAAATGTAAGAGAGGTTCTGGGAAACAGGTTTTCCTATCCAAAAACGCTGTTTTTTAACTCCCCCCCCCTCCCCCCTCCCCCCCAGGTGAAAATGAAAATTCTGAAACCTTGTCCACCTCAATGCATCTTTCTATATGCAGCAGGGATATATGGTTTAGGGGTGAGGACCTCAATATTGTTTTAAATATATTTCAACAATTATGAAATATAGGCTGACCCCAGTGCACTTGACATATGCAGCAAGTCTTTACATGTGTGTGGTATGTTACATGGTAACTTTGCTAATTATACAAGTACGACGGAGAGTATATTTATTTAGACAAACACTTAGGTGCGGCTATCACTGTCTTATCCAACATCTAGTTCACTATTGGAAGGATAGGATCCAACTAACTGTGTGAAGCGACTGTATGATTAGATGTCGGTTCTCTTGTAACATTGCATCTTGTGGGATAATATAGACGCCTTATATAGAGTTACTAGTTCTTTCAATTTAGATAATAGCTTTCCCCAGTTTACGGAACTTTCTATCAAGCGGAGGTATACAAATGAACATTTAACATCCCTTTTGAGAATTTGTTACTTATATAGAGATGTCACCAGCTGTAGGTGAAGTGCCACAAATTTTGACCTATGCATGACGCTCAAGGTCGAAGCAATGAGGGCTCTTTATCGTGCCAACGCCTACCGTGACACAGCTCCATCATATACGAAAAACCCATAACGTTTACTTCTAATGCTGGACGCTAATACAAGTTAAACGTCATACGTTTGAAACCGGTCGTGATAGCTCAGTGGTAGTGCGTTCGCTTTGTAACCGGAAGGTTGTGAGTTCTAGCCCTGCCCGTGTCATGGCTGCGTCAAACCTAAAACTTTAACATAGGTAGGGATACTTCGCCAAACGCTCGGCATTTAGAAGTAGGAATCACGGGTCTTTCGGATATGACCTTACAAAACGGAGCTTCCTTGTCGCGGCAGGTGTTGGCACGTTAAAGAACCCTCACTGCTACGGTCCTGAGCGCTATGCATAGATCTAAATTTGTGGTACTTCGCCAAAAGCTGGTGCTGTCTCAATATGAGTGAAAAATCATCGATGGGACGTAAAACAATCAACTAATCCTAGATTTGACCCAGTGCTGGGATCGAGAATCGAACCCGGGTCCTATCTATTAAGAGGCAAACTCCCAACCACTAGGCTAACGCGACAGTGCATGTTCCATTTATTCTTTAGGGTAAATCGTTAATTTGAAAATGATAACGGATGTGTTGAAGATATTTTACAAGAGTAAATGATAGAATTTAAATGTAGTAAGTATACAAATGTTTACAGACTTGATAAACTAGTACACCTGCTTGTTATGATGTATGTCTTGAAACTTGCGAGCGGGTTACTGTCATGTTGACGAGCACCCAATTGTAAACCTAGATTAATTTAATTGCCTAAAGATTAATTGTCAGCGATTCACGTCTCTTAAGAACACATCCAAAGTCGTTTATTTCAAATCCATCTTCTGTCTACAATCGTTAAAAAGCAATGACGAGTTCGTCAATTAGTTGTGTTGATGTCCGTTAATTTACGAATGAAACTTTTCTTTGGAACAGTAAAGGACACGTGAATGTATTGCCTGTATTTTAAAATACAATACAAAGCATTTATTATTTCCAAATCACCTTGTAGTATTTAAATTTCCTGCATAAGGACTACATTTCATCTGTTCAGTTATCACAAAACAGAATAAAGTTTCCACGGTGATTGCGGTATTCGGCTTATAGGTTAAACGTGAACAAGCCAGTCTAGAATGAGTTAAATTCTTTTTATGTTATTGGAAACCTTGAATTGTGTCAAAATGCCAGAAATGACATTCAGATTCTTCTGCAAAATTCAAATAAGGTTTCGAAATGAGTGCTTGGTACAAGAATGGATGATAGAATTTCGGTCATCCCATTTGTCTTCCAATGGCATCCTTTCCCATTTCTTTTGTCACTTTCAACTAATGATAAATATACCAACTAATGATAAATATACCAATTGGACGATGTTGATTTTTAAAATTGTTTAATTACCACAAATATATCCAGTAATTATTTTTTAGTCACGGAGACTTATTGTTTTTGCTCAGTTATTATTCTTCCGTTTCTTGTTCTTCTTTCTCTCGCCTAAAAATGTCCACATATGTTCTCTGTAACTCTTTCTTGAAAGTATAAGATACTCACGAATATGATAGGCCAATGCACGGTGTATCTAGTTGTCTAGAAATAATTGTGTTTTCAGATAGAAGGAATTGGAGTACATTTTCGGGGTATCAAATAGGAATGGGTCTAACAGAGAACGTTATAGGGGGAAATAATTCCAAAATTCAACAGATATAACTTTACTGGTGTGATAGATAGAATCCTTTGGTCTTCGGAAATGAAAAGAGAATGACAGGACCTACAAAACTAGTATCAAGGTCAAGTGATTCCAGTGACCTTGACCTCTGAACTTTAACATAAAACTTGTATTACCTTAGAACCAAGTCTGATAGAAACATGGGATCTTCAGAAATGATGGTGGGACCTACAAAATAGATCACGGTAAAGTGACCTTGATCTTGAAAACTGGTAGTACTTCAGAAGCAGGTCTGATAGAGACATGGGATCTTCAGAAATGAAGAAAGGATGATGGGACATACAAATTAGTTTCAAGGTCAAGTGACTCCAAGGACCTTGACCTCTGACCTTGCATACAAAAACTGATATAACTTTTGAAATGGGATTGATAGAGCCATTAAATCTTCAGAAATGATAAGGAGAAACAAAGTAATATCCAGGTCAAATGACTTCTGTGACTTTGACCTTGATCATAAAAATTCGTATTACGTTAGAACTGGGCCGATAGAAAAATGGAATCCATAGAAATGATAACGTATGTTGTGACCTACAAACTAGTATCAAGGTCAATCGACTCCGGTTACCTTGACCTCTTACTCTTATAAAGATAAAAATGTAAGTAAACATACCATTCTTCAACGATTGTCAGGCATTTTTACACTTTATTTTGATGTCTCTATTAGACCTGGGTTTTGTGCAATTGAGTTATTGATATGGGAGAAACAGTAGTATTCAGATGAAGCCCTCTTTTACACAGCCAGTACTTCGTTTGGGAGACTTTATAATCGACGATTACAATCATATCTTGTTTATTGAATGTATCATAACAAAAAAGGCATGTCTTTGAATGACTATTGACTAGTTAAAGATTCCAGACCTCCTCATAATGGGAAAGAAACATAGACATGTATCTACCTGTTACAAAGTAATATTAATGATAAATTACATGCACATATCGGCACAAATGCCCACTCATACAAACACAATCTCATATCACTTCCATGTACGAAAACCCTACACCTTGACGCAACCACTGTGCATGTCCTGCACGTGCTTTAGGGGGTCTTATTTCTCTTTCTCTCTCTCTGACAACACTCTGTTTTGGCCTGTCTTAGTTTGATGAATGTTTGTCATCAACTATAGCCCGCGGCGCTCCAGGTAGAATTTACTTATCATATTCTGCCTGATCTTTGTAAAGAGACCAGCACATCTTATTAGGGAATATACACAACTCATGGGACGATGAAGATGGAATCGGTACGGGCTGTTCTGTTTGTCCAAGTTCTGATTTTCTTAGGAAATTTAGTTTTGGATTCCTCTGCACACCGAGGACATGTGTAAGTTTGCATCAATTTTTTTAAATTTGAAAATAATAGCAGAATTCTAGAAATTTAATTTTATCAGGGGCAATTCATGTGCGGTTTATGAAGTCCTGCTTAATTTTTTTCCTATTTCTCCTGTTTTTGATAATTCATACAATGTTACATATGTAGTTTAAATGTTGTGAGGATTTGAAATTCACAAGAATGTGTTTTGATTAATGCATTAATTAGATGCGTGGCGTCTTCAAATATTTATGGTTTCATGTTTAAAGATTCACAGATATTCATATTAAACAATTTGACCCATATAACTGTCTTTAAATTATTCCGATCCATCATTTGATTCCTTAACATACATGTGTTATCTTAGCATATTGAAAAAAATAGGCTTCGATCTAAAAACAAATGACAAAAAGACAGCACGCACATGACTGTTTAAAAGACAGATAAAATACAAAAGGTTCGTACATTTTCGTGTGTTGTTTGTTCCAATCACTCCACGACACACAGTGATGGATATAAACAAATAGATATACATGTTTGTGAGTCAGACATTGATCTATCGACATGCTGCAGTTTTATTATTCCTCTGGAGTAGTACAAGGTGGTATTCGCGGACACTTACTATTAGATTTGTTTAAGGAAATGCACATATACTTGGTATCTTCTAAGTTGTATGATTACATACATGTAAATGGAATACTGTCTGACATGTCCCTCAATTTTCAATTATGTATTTTGTGCCATTGTTAAACCGGTATATCATTTTAAGAGCGCTATTAATTACATGCACAATATTGTGTATTTACTTACGTAATTCTATAAATTCAAAGATATTTTCTTGGTGTAGTTTTAATTCTATTGCAATTTTTTTTTACATGAGAGAAAGACATTTTAATAATAAAAAAAAAGTTCATAAAACATCATTAAGGTTTTTATGAGTTTTCTAAGGTTATGTTCATGTTTGTTTCCAAACTAAAACCAACGACATCCTGTCATCTATCTTGTTTGTACCAAACAACTGTTGACGACGGGTTTACAGTTACGTAAACATGACTACAACGATGTGAATGATCTTGCAAACATGGCGCATTGTTCAACTTGTGATCCCAGCCAGGGGCACGGCGTTGTGGTAATGAAGCACTGCACATGATGCTTAACAATAAGTCAACTTATTCACGTATCATGTTACACACTGTAAGTGCAAATGTTACGACCGCCGTATACTCTGTTTTATTGTTACGACCGCCGTATACTCTGTTCTATTGTTACGACCGCCGTATACTCTGTTCTATTCCTATAACGTCAATGACGAGATAGTCCAACATGCACTCGTAATGGTTTGTCTTAGCATGTCTGCAACAGTAGTATACATTTATATAGTCGTTATGAGGGGTCATATATCAAAATAGCTTTACGTGTAGGAGGGAGATACATGTAATAAAAATATCTATATAGGTAATTACACTAGAAAATTATCTGATTGAGCAGGTTTATATTGCCTTACAAAAAAAGTAATAGCCCGTTGTCCGACCATAGCATGCGGTATGGTGCAAGTATCGGCATTGTCTTGTGTGATGAACAATGCATCGGCACGTGCATACGATAATGCACGACAAAACATGGTACATAAAGGCATGTCAGTACCACGGTACTAATATTGACACTCAGTTTTGATTTCACTCCTTCTGATTATTTGTCACTTACTGTAGATTTATATTTTTATATTCAATGAGTATAAAATTTCTTCAAATAGTCTTAAACCGCGGACATATTATAGAATTGGTACTACTGCTAGGACTTCCCTCACTACAGTATACCTAACCTGATATGCTGTTTCATCAGTAAAAATATTAGTCAATATTGCTAAAGGTGTACCTTGCAAACCTGGTATTGCGTGGATACGTCATGAATGGAAATTGTCAAATTACCTACAACTGAAACGTCGATGGCAATGTAGCTGACTGGCACATGCAGAATAGATGTACATGCCGTTCCAAGATGTCAGAACTTATAAGTTTGAAATTATTCGTAAATAAATTCCTAACGTTTTATTTTACAGATAAACGCATTGATTATTTCAGTGTTTTACAGATGTAAAAATGTTATCGTATTCTGTAACTGCGTATGTTAACATTCGTAAAGACCTCTGACGATTTGTTCGTTATTATTAGGAACAATTACTACAAAATGCTTCGGAAATTTGTCAAATATTGAAATATATATCATATCAATATGATATATTCACAGATATATAAATATAACTCACGTGCATGTGTATATATATTTTGAAGTGACGAGACAAAAAATCAAAATGGCAGTGGAGAGACATATTTTGTCATGTATATATTTGTATCGCTAAAACACACGATTTGGGTTTTTTAATAGTAACGAAATTTATCGGACCATGAAAGAGAGATTGTCCTCGTTGCATGACTCTCTCAAATCTCTTAATTTAAACTTGTGTCTGTAATTTGTTATATCTGATGTAATTTTGGTAATTATTCAAATGAACGTTTGATATACACGTATAAACTTACTTCAGTAGATATTTTAGACTTTTAAAAAATGGTTGCCTTTTGTAAAGGTTATTCAGCAGGGTTTACGTTAAGGATAATTTCTTATGCAGTCAGTAACACTGAACTACTTCTTACCCCTCCATTATGTATTTCAACCCCAAAATATTCAAGGAATTAAAATTGCTAGAACTGTATTAAACAATCAAAAGCATTCCGTGTCACCTGAAATAAGGCGATAAACAGGAAGAACTGTGTTAATATGACTGGTTGACATCATTATTACTGATGTCAATCTACAAAACAACTTAAGCTGTTTGAGTCCTTACCCCGGGGGCCCAGCACGTCTACCTAATTAATTTCTGCAGTGGCTTGATAATATCATCATGTCTCTTCTGAACACACTCCGACAGTTTAGAGAACAGTGGTGAATGCAGATATTCTGATTAATCACTGTCAGTTTGTAGCGTGATGGCATAAACTGCATCTTTGTTACATAAATTCAAAACTACCAATCCATGTGTTTATTACATAATCTATGATATAAATACAGAAAACAGATAAACGGCCTTAAAGCGTCATTTCCTCCTAATTTCACGTTCTAACACATCTTTGTGAAATATGTCACTACCCACTCCTGGTGGATAAACAGGCATTTCAATCTTTTTCTTAATTGTTGTGTTCATGATAATTGAAAGTGATATTTGTTAACACCATGCTTTAAGGATATATGATGTGTAGAACTCACCATGTATTAAATACGTTAGAAATGTAAACAAGAATACCTACTTAGGAAAAAAACAACAGTTTGAGAGTATATTCACCTGCCTACATGTACAGATGTGTACATTTCGTTAATCTAAAGGAAACGACTTATTTTTTAAAGAATTATGACAAATCGATGTTCATTTCTAACACAGATAGAAAAAAGAGAATGTTGATAATGCTCAAGTGTTGTACATTTCTTATGTGGCTGAATATTGAAGCAACGTTGGAAAGTCTATAACTTTCTTATATTTAAAAATACAACTTGGCAATTATGGAATATTAACATATTAATATATCTGCTTTTTAATGCCCCCCTTCTTTCATCATATTATATAATCCTTATACTAACGTAAAATATACAGTAGACTATTTTTGATGTGTACATAGATATGCATATCAAATTCATATATTTCTCAGACAATTGGTTTATGGCGAATCTACTTACAGAACATATTAGGGGAGAGAAAATAATCAACGAAACGGCAGGCCGACGCGTAGTCCTGTGATAAAAATAAAAATAAATTCCTTCATGAAGAGTGAAATTCCTTCCAGCAACCTGTAACTCTGCATCGAGGCGTGGTTATGCTAAAGCGTACCGTGTACTATCTCTGCATCGAAGTACCAGTTGGTGCTATTTAATATGTCAGATGTATGTTAACATTCGTAACGTTCTGAACGGCTTGAATTTGACCTCTTTTGAATTTGATCTCTCTTTGAATTTGACCTCTCTTTTGAATTTGACCTTTCTTTGAAAATACTGCATTCTGTCCCGTCACTTTCATTGCTTTTTTTTTTTTTTATCGAAGATTTTTCTTCAGAAATAAGATTTTCTAATTCAACTATCAACTTGTGTTTTATATTCTTTAATATCATTATATGACTCATAAAAAATATATTTAAAAAAAAAGATATATAAACAGTATAAATTTTGTTGTATCAAACTTTAGCAAGATCCATGACGAAGTCTAGAAATCATATAACTTTTAGGTGTTGTGATACAGTGGCGGATTTAGGGGGGGGGGACCCCGCTCCTCTTTTTTTTTTTTTTTTTTTTTTTTTGGTTTACCACACCGAACCTATAAAGGAAGTGGTGACTTAAATGAAAGAAAGAAGGAACAAGAATTTCAGTCGAAAATGCATTAAAATGCACCTTTTTAAATCAATCTTTTTAAAAATTTCCCGGGGTGGTCCCCCTTAATCCTCTCCCATGCCCCCCCCCCCTTCGGCCCTTTGGGCCTCAACCCCCCCCCCCCCCCCAACAATAAGGTCTAGATCCTCCACTGTATTATCATGTCTTTATTCATTTGTTGCTACATTGGTAAAGTCAATGTTCCCTTATATGATTATGATGTGGAATATATCGATATACTACCACATTCCACTCATCATTATAATATTGAAATAGAAAAACGAAATAAAACAGAAGTGAACGTTACTTGTTTCATACCTGAGTCCCCCCTCATTATTAAGGAGGAGGGACTCATGTACATAATGTATGAAACAAGTGCCTGTGGTTAGTAGGTTAGCTAATGCATTAATATTCCTCTCATGTAGAGATGTTAAGACGTCACAAGCTTTATGTGAATTGTAAAGATTAATATTTATATTTACATTTCTAATGATTTATCACTGCCAGTTTATTGCGTAATAGTGTGTCATTCAATCTTTTTACCTTTGATATCTTTACAAATTGTAGGGATAACCATTTCATCGTCAATACGTTGCAGTTGTGAACAATACGCTTACATGTACATATGAATAAAAGGTGAAGATAACGAACAGTGATAAATCTCATAACTCCTATAAGCAATACAAAATGTTGTTAAATGTAATCTTCCACGACTGGGAATTCCGACAAAAATGAAAGTAGAATGTAAATATAAAAAAACATTTTCATTTTTTTAATACATGAGGTTATGAACTACATTGCTTCGCGCCGGCACACTTTTCATGAAGTACTGAGTATGCGTGAAGCATCACAATTCATAACCTCATGTACTTTCAAAAAAATAGTTTTGGTTCCCGGGCAGGGTTTCTGGTGTGGTATACTGCGATATACCACCTGTCGAACAACATTGTTATCGAGTTCCCTTAATAAAATCTGGTAACCTTATTGAACTTGCCAATCTCATTCCACCACATAGAAACGTCACAACTCAATTTAGATGCATAATTGACTTCCATCCCCATTATTGAATTTGAATATGCATATATATCACCTATGCCATAATTTAGATAATAATTAAGCGTAGTTTGACATCGTGCTCATTTAATGATAAGCAAATCCGCAAGAATTAGGAGACGGTCTAGATCCAATTTGGGATTCTTTTCTTCTAAATTCAAATTGAAAACCTGGGGAAATTTCCAAAGTGTGCTTCCCCCTAACTATGTATACATGTACATACACTGTTCGTTGTCCACGGTTGCTTTTCACGGGTCTGGCATATTGCATTCAATACTAGTACTCTTACTAGCTACTCCCGGTTTCGTTATGTAATTGTTTTAGTATGAATCTATCCTTTAAATGGGGAATATTGCATAGTGATGTGATGTACCAATATTTCCAGGAGCTTGGGTTTGATAAACCTCACAGATGTTCAGAAGTAATTGCAAAGCTTTGAAATGTCCTTTGAAAATAGTAAAGAAGAGAGAGTGTAAATACCCTTTCAAAATGACTCCTGTTAATACGCACATAGTGTCTTTTGTCGCTTCATTATTCAAATTCAACCCATGCAAAGTTCTTTACTTATGATGCAACTTATTCTCTTTCCGCGTATTGCTTTATCAAACGTCTGAAATCTGAAGAATTACTAAACAATTACCACAGACTTCAATTATCCATAAATCACAATACCTGTCACCCTCTGCTTCCTGGTATTCAGATTTCAGTTTTAATACGCTACGTCATTCATATAGTTTTGCTGTTCTCTTTTTGTTGGTTTTTTATTTCTTCCAGGAGTTTCACGTATTGAAATTTAATGAAACAAACATACCAATAGCTCATTAATTAATAAGCAATGTTTTCTTATTAAGACATTTTTATAACTATGATTAAAATTGATGTGATTCGTTATTGTTAACATTTTAGTTTTATTTTAAAGAGAAATCAATAGAAGAATTTGTAGTACAATATTAGTTTATGATGACATTGCTGAACTATAAATCATATTTATTCTTAAAAATGTATAATGAAACTACATGCCTTTAAATCTATATTTAATTTTTCCTCATTTTCATTTTGTTTTATGTCATACAATATTCTATTTTCGTTTTCACGTTTCTTTTATTTCATTACGTTACATAACATTCTATACCCCCCCCCCCCCCCTCTAATTCCTCATTATGAAAATCTTTCTACCTTCAATTCTATCATATTTCTTTTCCTATTTTATTTTCAGTCATCAATCTTCATCAAATAATATTAAGCCTAATGTGAGTCCTTATCGGCCTAAGAATGAAGAACAGAAGTGTATGGTAATTGTGAGGAAGACCTTTCTGGAGAAGGAGATGGTTATTTATCCATGCTTTCGGCCCGTCAGAGGGGTCACCCCTGTAGCAGCCCACCAAAGGTAACAATCCCTATAATATCGTCAGAACCGAAACTCCAATATATATATAAGATAATGATATGATCTCATACGAAAATGTTAAGATTTCAAAAACATATAAAATGGTGACTAGAAATATCTTGATATATTTGCCAAAATTAATAATCAATAATCAAATATATTCTGTAAATCTGGAAAAGGTATATATATATATATATATATATATATATATATATATATATATATATATATATTCCCTATAGTCTGGTGTGAATATCATAAGGAAAGTAATTTTTAAAGTTTAATGGACATATTTTACTAAGGTAACACTTCGATACCCATAATTCCCTACAATGACAAGATACCCAACATGCCATGAACATGTTTGTATTGAGAGTTCCCCATACTAAGACTTCACCCATTCTGAAATACTACATTGGGATAAAAGAAATTTATGCCACTATCCTGCCTATCCTTAATGTATTCTTTTTCAAACGAAGATGGTAAAAACGTATTCGCTACATGCATAAAAACGATCTTCTGGTATACAATATCCCATAATGTTATTTTGTATAGGGGAAATATGACATTAATTTCCCAGTAAATGCCTGTATGGGATACCAAGCCTTCATATGCAATGTCCTTGAAGAGAGCATAAATCTATGACTAATAGTGAAATATGCCCTTAATTTTCCGCAAATAAGCATAATACACCCATAAGAACTGGGTCCGTATTAGTCATATCTCTGAAGGTCTTAACCTGCAGGAGTCGCTGATCTGTGATTGGTATTATCATTCGTGATTAATATTTCCTTAAGCAATACTATCAATTAATACTGAAGTCAAAGTAGCATTAGTAATTATCAAAGCGAAATATAAGTGTATTAGATACCTCTTGATTGTCAGAAATATGATATGTAACACTTTTTACTTAGTTTATTGATTGATGGTATATTTCACTCATATGGAGACGTCACCATAGCCGGTGAAGTGCTGCAAGATTTAGGCCTATGCTCGGCGCTTATGGCCTTTAAGCAGGGAGGGATCTTTATCGTGCCACAACAGCTGTGACACGGTACCTTGGTTTTTGCGGTCTCATCCGAAGGACCTCCCCATTTAATCACCTCTTACGAGAAGCAAGGAATACGAAGGACCTATTCTAACCAGGATCCCCATGGGATTTTACTTAGTTTACATACATCTATTATCAAAATGTATCAAAAATTAGAACTATATGAAAATACAAAATCTGTAGTGTTTCTTGATATGTCTCACAAATTTCCTCAAACTCCGATTAAAATCCCCCAGCACTGTCATCTATATATTCCTTTAAAAACCACATCACATGATTGATTGATTGATTGGTTGATGTTTTCCGCCACACTCAACAATCTTTCAGTTAACATGAACATCAAAGTATAATAGTCATTATAACCGTTCGCAATTAAAAGATACTGAATTTATTCCACTACACAGTTTGCGAGTGAACAATGTACAAGTATAGAATGGTTCTGTATGTGTTTATTGCCCAGTGTACGCACATCTTCTTTATATCCATCAGAGCGGAATGTCTCTGTCTATCTAATTTATCTATAAGTTATGTAAGAGTTTTTTTAAATTGCGATACATTTGTATATAGTATATGATGATTACTTATTTCTATAACAATATCCATCAATGATAAACCAAACAAGGAATTTCAAATATTGAATTGAAATTCTGCAATACATTCCCCACGGCCATGTGTAGCAGTTGTCAATGGTTCATACAACAGGAATAATATATTCAACGTTTAATGAGGTTGTTGGTGATGTAACAATGGTCTCTCATTTTTCACAGTTCTATAGGGTTAGTGTGTAGAGGATTCACCACCATCCCCAGCACGAAATACATCAGAATGTCTATCTGCTGTCCTGGATGGTATGCTGACAACCAAGGGCGCTGTACAATGAGTGAGTACAAATAATGACGCTGTACAACGAGTGAGTACAAATGATGACGCTGTACAATGAATGAGTACAAATAATGACGCTGTACAATGAGTGAGTACAATTAATGACGCTGAACAATGAGTGAGTACAAATAATGACGTTGCACAATGAATGAGTACAAATAATGACGTTGTACAATGAGTGAGTACAATTAATGACACTGAACACTGAGTGAGTACAAATAATGACGTTGTACAATGAGTGAGTACAAATAATGACGCTGTACAATGAGTGAGTACAATTAATGACGCTGTACAACGAGTGAATACAAATGATGACGTTGTACAATGAATGAGTACAAATAATGACGTTGTACAATGTGTACAAATAGTGACGCTGTATAATATGTGAGTAGAATTAATGACGCTGTACAATGAGTGAGTACAAATAGTGACACTGTACAATGAATGAGTACAAATAATGACGCTGTACAACGAGTGAGTACAAATAATGACATTGTACAACGTGTGAGTACAAATAATGACGCTGTACAACGAGTGAGTACAAATGTTGACGTTGTACAATGAATTAGTACAAATAGTGACGCTGTACAATGAATGAGTACAATTAATGACGCTGTACAACGAGTGAGTACAAATAATGACGCTGTACAATGAGTGAGTACAAATAATGACCGTACAATGAGTGAGTACAAATAATGACGTTGTACAATGAGTGAGTACAAATAGTGACGCTGTATAATATGTGAGTAGAATTAATGACGCTGTACAATGAGTGAGTACAAATAATGACGCTGTACAACGAGTGAGTACAAATAATGACGCTGTACAATGAGTGAGTACAAATAATGACGCTGTACAATGAGTGAGTACAAATAATGACGTTGTACAATGAGTGAGTACAAATAATGACTCTGTACAATGAGTGAGTACAAATAATGACGTTGTACAATGAGTGAGTACAAATAGTGACGCTGTATAATATGTGAGTAGAATTAATGACGCTGTACAATGAGTGAGTACAAATGTTGACGTTGTACAATGAATGAGTACAAATAGTGACGCTGTACAATGAATGAGTACAATTAATGACGCTGTACAACGAGTGAGTACAAATAATGACGTTGTACAATGTGTACAAATAATGACGCTGTACAACGAGTGAGTACAAATAATGACGCTGTACAATGAATGAGTACAAATAATAACGCTGTACAATGAATGAGTACAAATAATAACGCTGTACAATGAATGAGTACAAATAATAACGCTGTACAATGAGTGAGTACAAATAATGACGCTGTACAATGAGCGAGTACAAATAATGACGATGTACAACGAATGAGTATAAATAGTGACGTTGCACAATGAATGAGTACAAATAGTGACGTTGTACAATGAGTGAGTACAAATAATGACGCTGTACAATGAGCGAGTACATATAATGACGCTGTATATCCGATAAGTACATAGTGATACCATTGTGTCACGGCGTGAAATATAGATACAAATCAAAACGATCTCAAATAAAGTTAGGATATATAGTATAGTATACAAAGACTACTATAAAGAAATTGTACAATGAATAAGTACAAAATGATAATGATGTACCATGAGCGAGTTGATAAAAAACCCAATAATTAGGTGAAGAGTGGCGTCATACAGTGAGTGAATATAAAATTACATGTATGATGAATGTCACTACACTGTATGTTTGAATTAGTCAGTAACTAATAAGGACACTTTACAGCAAGTCAGTAACAAATAATGGCGGTGTTCGTCAATACTAACCTAATTAGAAGAAATTAAATTGTGAATAACTATATATTTAACAACAATTGTCAAATTTTCGGGACGATCTGTTCCTTCCTCAGGACAAACGAAAAAGTTTTACATAAGAATAAGATGGCTAAAGGTAGTAAAAGATGTACAAAAACGGCTAGCACTAAATCGGTACACGAAAGCTACAAACGTAAAACGTATATTATACAAGTACAAATCACATGTCTATAGTTTTGGACTTGTTTATTTTTTACTAGGGGGAGCGAATCAGAACACGTCTTATTTATCCAATGAACTGGGGCCAGTTTTACACAGCTAATTTACGACTAAGATTTATTTTACGAAAGAACTTTTTCCTTAATTAACTCCTTATCTCTCACTAAAAGTCTCGTATCTTAGATTTTCATAAGTTCTCTCGTAACTTCACAACATATAGGTATGTGTTTTAAGATCTAACTAAATATGGCGGCAGTTTGCATTATGCAAAGCCATCGTCAGATTAGACGAGAAAGGCAATTTAGGGACAAGAAAAATACACTGGGTTATATGAATGACTGAGAGGTTACTTCCAAATTTAGACTACCACGCCATTTGATCATTCTGTTTTGCCAAATGATGGACGTCTTTAAAAGACCCACTCTTACGTCCCATTCACTACTAACGTCTTACCACTCATGGCTGCCGTCAAGTTTTACGCTACAGGGAATTTTCAGTTGGTGTCTGCTGATGTCAAAGACATTGAGAAGTCTAGCTTAGAGACATTTCTGATTTACTATCAAAACTGAGTCCAAATTACATTAAGATGTCTGATGGAGATGCAGAGGTCAATGATCCGATGATAGTTTTCTCTCCAACATTGCTTGTTTTCCAGAAGGGGTTGTGTCAATAGACAATTTAACAGAATTTTATAAGCGCGGTTCTTAGCTCGATTTGTTCGTTGAATTATGTAGCGAGTTTAAACATGATTGGTGGGTCAGAGTAACAAGGAAATGTTGGGAAAATGTGCCAATCTCTGCGCTTTATAAAATATCTCAAATGCAGAGTGTATCCCGTATCTCAAATTTACGTCAAATATTAATTCTCAATAAACATGTAGGTGTGACAGCGTGGCAAGAATCATCGCCATGGAAAACAAGTTCTAACGCACTTCATGAAGTATACAGTCGTGAAGCGTCGCATTTCATGCCCTCCTGTATTTTCAAAAAATGAAATGTATTTATTACATAAACATTCCAATGACACAAGTACTACGTTTGTATATTTGAATAAAACCTTTATTGCTTATACCTAGATCTGACTCGTTCAAAGAAGAGATGAAATATATCTATATGTAATAGTTTACCGCTCATATTTCATATCTGTGGTGAGTGCTTTTTACACCTACGTTGGACACAACCTATTAATATCTGTAATACGTTGGGCTTCTTCATATTGTAAAGTTAACATAATTGATTAATGTACGTCCGACTTGATGGAAAACAGGCACTAGCTCAAGCAAAACTGTTGATAAGACCCCTCTGTGTGGTTGACCATGTCGTGTTACGCCTTAAGTATATTCCATATATAATCAGATAATCAGCATTGCCATGTTTTCGCAAACGCTTAAGTAATTCGGCATATCAATTTAGTAATTTAGTTCACTAAGATGGCTTAAGACTCTTGCTTTATAATCAATTAAAAATGGTGTTTCATGATGTTTTAATACGTTAAACAGCGTAATATATCATTGAATTAATTTCCATATTGTTAATCCAATAATTATATGCATTGCTTTCTTTTGACTTCTTATAACGAATCAAAGAACTAACAGGACATCGTCTTAATGTAGGAAATGTGTTCAGCCCTAAATATAATCTAACACACGACTTATATCGCGCTCGCGGCGGGTGTGACCGGTCGACAGGGGATGCTTACTTCTGCTACGACACCTGATCCCACCTCTGGTGTGCCCATGGGTCCGTGTTTGCCCTTCCTTTCATTTCCATGCTTTATTGGTAAAACGTTTTCGTTTGTCCGGATTAAGGGATAGGTAGCCCCGAAAATTTATTTAACTGTACGTGACATTGGTTATTATCTATTCATCTATCTGTTTGTCTGTCTGTTTATCTATCTATCTATCTACATGTATCTGTCCATACATGTAATGGGATAAGATTTTTTCAACATTGTGTGATGTAAATTTTCTTTTGCCTTTCGTATCAAATAAAAGAAATCCAACCTCGAAAAAAAATGTGGACCATGTTGTATGCACAATGATATGTATAGATATACACCGAGCGATAGCGATTCATTCATCACCTGTCTACAGAAAGCTATTTTTCATTTCTTTCTCCCTTTCTTGTATTCAAATGCTCTAATTGTAATATTACCCAAAACAAAGCCTGTCACATAACCATCGGTAAGGTAGCCTAGACCATATTTGACAGGCCATAAATCTACAGTCGGCAATTTCAAATCATCACAAGGAAAGAAGACGTTTTCATAAAGGTTAAGAAGTACTTCAGAAACAAGGCATTACTTGAAATATCTGAACATAATGATAAAAAAAGTGAAAATAAGGAGCAGTGATCAATCTCATAATTCCTACAAAGAATACCAAATTAAAGAGTATAGGGCAAAGAAGGATCTCTGGACACACCAGAGGTGGGATCAAGTGCCCGATCTCTATCCCTACCATTGTTATCAATTGTTAGAAATATGTAGCTACATGATTTGGGGGGGGGGGGGGGGGTTAAATGTGATCTTAAATAATTCGTGTGAGATTGCGTTTTGATCAATTGCCCATGGCCATTATCAGACGATTTCTGCTTTGCTTAAAGATCATGTGATATAACGCCATATAATAGAAGCTAGATTAATCTGGTGTAGTGATAAACAGTAAGATATGGTTTGTCCTAACTGCTTTTGAATGATATTTTAACTTTTTGTCTCATATTTCAACCCATTTTTTCTAGGGGTGGATGATAGAGGCCGTGAGTCGCAGATGCCAAAAGTGAGTGCACCTGCTCAGGACAACAGTCAAAAACGTCTCGAGGCTCTACCTAAATACCCCGCATCGTATAAAAATCCACAATTTGGACCAATGAATCGTGGTCTACCTCCACCAGACAGATGGACTCCAAACGATATGGCCATGCGTAGAATCCAAAATATGATGGAACAAAGACTGAGATTGATAGATATGATTGAGAGGAAGATGAAAGCACGAGAACAAAAAACCACCCGTCCTCCTGTTCCTCAGTCTCCAGTAGGAAAACTTTTCCCAACCGTAAGAAAATTCATCACAGTAAGCAAGTCTGTAATTTCACCAAGAAAACTGTCACGCCAGAACAAAATACCACAGGTACCAAATAACACACCTCTCCGCCATCAACCCGTCCAACAGATCCCGATGATTCCAAAACCCCAGCAACAGAAGCCGCAATTCATTATCGCTCAGAAGAAACAATTTGTACAGGTGCCTCGTCAGTCCATCCCTCAATTCTCGCCAGTCAAACAGGCCACACATATTCGTATAAATGCACCCAATGCCTTCCCATATATTCCACACCATCCCTCGATGAGACAAAGAGGAATGCCACAAATTCCAGACATGCATGCTCAGCGTTTCCACAATCGGATGCCACCGATTCCACCCATGCACAAACATATTGCTCCACCTCGATCACAGTTCCCCAATGTCCCTCCCCACCCCATGGCTTTACTCCTCCAGCGTATCGATCAAGACAGAGTTCAGCTCCCCAAATTCCCCGTCCAAATGCCACCAGTTCAAGTACAACCAGGACCAAGTCTTGGTAAGTACGATACGTTGCCGCTTTTTTAAAAATTCAATATTGTCTTCACTGCTTATTTTATTTTCCCTCTCTTTTCTCTCTGAACGGTTACAAGTTTCTCGTATATTTTCTTCTCCTATCAATTTTGTTTGGATATATACATGTGCAATATCTTGAAAATTAGGTTTGTTTTCACATCTTCCAATAAATATATTTTCCTTTACACAAGGCTTCCCCTCACCTCCGCCATGTTTCGCAGCTTACCTGGATGTTGTGCAGTCTTGCTTCAAAGAATCTGGTGTGGAGATGCCACCAGATCATGGCATTCTAAATGGCGATTACAACTACCAGGGCGTCTGTCAGTAAGTCAGATGATATCAGCACACACCTGTTGAACTAGGTGTTATCCACCTAAAACAGAAAATCACAACACTAGCTCAAATGTGTGCGACAGAAAAAGCTAAACATGATAGGAAAATGTGTAGAATCATAATCTGCTTAACATTTATAAAATTCAAATATTTTTAAACAAAAATTAGTACTGCGAAACGCACCACAAATAGAGTACGAAGTACTACTCATCAGTAGCTTCCTCATATTCATGTTAAACGTTCTCTTAAGCATTGTTACAATTGTAGAAAGAAGATCCCAATCGCAGACTGCATCAAACGGTCAGTGCACCCTTGCGCCACTCTCCAGGAACACATGTTGGTCCGTACCACGATGGTCAACACACTGTCTGAAATTGACAGAATTTGCCGCATTGACAGCAGTAAGTGTTGTTATCAATGGAGTACAATGGAACAGAATTTCGTTTGGGAAAGTTACACGAAAGCCCAGTGGTTTCACGGCGTATATATCGCGTCGTGTGGATTTCATTCATATACATAATATGTAATGTTATCTTGAACTACAGAAACAAATTTGAGGGGGAAAACATTCCATATAAATCCATTATTTTAATCGATCCGTCATTTATGGACCTAACTTATCTTTTTTATCGTAGTCCAAGGAATCGAACATCGTATGGCTGTTGACGATGAGGTCCCTGCTCCACCAACAGATATTCCACATGACCACATACACATGCATGGTGACGTTGTGCACAGTCATCCACATGATCATCACCACGATCACCAGCATCTTCCATTAGACACCCCACTCGAAGAGAAAGTCATCCAGGCGGAACCGGCCACGGAACCTCCTACCGATGGCATCCAATTCCTTGGACCCTCTGGTTAGTTTAAACAGAAAAAACTGCATTGTGGGTCAATAAACGCATGGGTACTGTCTTGCCGCGTCCAATCAACATGAGAGGAATCGATCCTAACGACTAAATCCGTTTTAGAGCTACAAAAGAATTTTCACTTTCACAAATGATTAGCAGTTTCATTCTCAAATTTCCAATTCCATAAAACCATAACTTGTACATATTTTATTTTTTCTTAAATTACAGATCAAATCAGAGCTGATCCTATACCAGAGGATAAACCAGACATTACTCCTGATATCAAGCAAGATATCAAACCAGAAATTAAACAAGCTATTGATGAGGTGAAAAAAGACGATAACGTCATGGTGGAACTTACCAAGGTCATTGAGAACAATGTGGAGCCACACATCCATGCGCATCCTCATGTACAACATGTTCATGACGACATCACACACGAATATTATCTTCCTCTCCTTATTGGCACAGCTATCGGAGTGGCGGCCATTTTCCTTCTTTTGTTGGCCATTTTCTGTATTTGCTGCCGAAGAAGAATCAAGAAGAAAATTTACGTCGAAAGAGAACCAGAAAAACCCAAACTGTTTGAGGGAATCTACACTATCGGAGTACCTCCACCAGTTTATGAAGTGAATGGCATTCCACCACTGTCGTATGAAGAAGTTCGAGGAATCAAAATCACGGGCTCACCGTCGTCTGTAAGACGTCATAACCAGGAAAATGACCAGGCCGAGAATACCTCACGCCGTGGAGTCGTATCGGACATTTAAGAGTGAAAGCGATGGAAGACGTCGTGACGTAAAGACTGAGTGCTATCTATTCAACCTTTCCAACGTTTTCGCTTTACCGATAGAGCAAAATTTTATTGTACTAATGCAATCTCGTGATAGAATCTCGTCCGTTCTTGTGTGTCAAATGACAAGCATCTTCATGTATATATACAGTATATTTGGTTGAATAAAATTCAGTTACACATTTTTGAATGATACTACCTTCTCGTTAGTACTTGACACCAGCTCGATCTTCATGCAGCGAGTTCGATAAGCATGAATTCATTTCAAGATGATATTTTCTTGTCTCAACTTTCTTTTCGAGATCTCTATCCCTTGTTATATTTTTTTTTTTAAAATTAAAAAATTGTGTTTTCTGTTATATTTTGTCAGAGCAAAACGTTTATCCTTTAACCCCCCCCCCCCCTTCAGTAAACTGACAAACAAATGATCAATATAAAAGACAACTGAAATTTTTCCAGCAGTGTTCTAATCATGTAGCACAATGAGCTTTCATCAAAACACAATGTAGCACACTGCCAGAAAAACTATTTGTCATCAAAACGCTTTCTTTAATCTTGGAGATCTCCACACATCAGGGTATTTCATTGAACGTGTATGTCAACGGCAAATTAAAAACACAACTTTATCAACTGAATATGGTGTTTATGTCTCTCAACTGATTCGATGTGCGAAAGAATGTTCTGCGTATGACCAATCTATAAATCAAGGTAGGCTACTGAGAAATAAGGTGTTGTCACAGAAGTTTCAACAGTATACAGTTATAATATATCATTGTGCGATTCGCTAATATTCCAGTTCCCCGAGAGCTAGCCTATTTTCCGAGGCGAAACTGAGGGAAATATGCTTGTTCAACGGAAATTGAAATCTTGCTAACTCCCTAAATGATATGTTTTAACCGTTTTATTATACCGATACAAACATTAAATCCGGAATGAAACTTAATGCATGTACAATATTTAAAACCTGGATCCACGGGTCTTATTCGATGATTGTTGCTGTTTGTTACCGTAAACTGGTTCTTATATGGGGAATAATTAACTCGTGATGCAATTCCATTTTATATGAATATTCATGATTCCAATCGAAACTTATCAAATTTTCCTTAAGATAAAATGAAGCTGCTAACCTAAGTGCTCCGAATAGGTATGTATCAGTTCATCGAACAGCATACTGATTTTTTGCAGGGAATCGGTCATTTTACGGTGATTTACAGAGAATCGGCAAAATGCGTCGTTTTGCATTTATATAGTGAAACATCCGTAGAGGAATAATAATTCTATGGTCGCTATAATGATCCGATTTGCAAATACAACCTATCATTGGGTCAAATATGTCTGACGTGCTTCATAACAATTATTAGGCCGTTCTTTGCATACTGATTTTGACTACGGATTACTCCGTTTACCTGATCAAGATATAGACTCACGGCGAGTGTGACCGGTTAAGAGGAAATGCTTACTCCTCCTAAGCACCGAATCCCACCTCTAGTATGTCCAGGGGTCTGTATTTATGGAGCACCAAATTAACATAAACTCAAATAATTGAAGATATCTTCAATTATTTGAAGATATCATCAATTCAATTATTGCTCTCTTTAATTGAATTAATGCGCGCATTAAATCAATTATTGCTCTTATCAAATGAATCGATGCGTGCTTCAATTCAATTATTGCTCTCATCAATTGAATTATTGCTCTTATCAATTGAATTAATGAGAGCAATAATAGATTTGATGTGCGCATTAATTCAATCATTGCTCTCTTCAATTCATTTGATGAGAGCATCAATTTAGTAGAAATATTGCTCGCAATAATTAATTTAGAGCTCGGTATAAATAATTTGATGATCTCTTTAATTCAATTGAAGATATCTTTAAATCATTTACATTGCTTTTGTATAAGGAATTAATGCGCGCATCAATTCTTTTAAAGTGAGCAACAATTCAATTAAAGATATCATTAATTCAATTGTGGATATGTTGAATTGAAGATATTTTTAATTATATAGTTGCTCTCTCTAAAAGAATTATTGCTCTCTTCAAATGAATTAAAGATATCATTAATTCAATTGAAGAGAGCAATAATTGAATTAATGCGCGCATTAAATGAATTATTGCTCTCATCAATTAATTTAATGCGCGCATTAAATCAATTATTTTTCTCTTCAATTGAATTGTAGCGCGCATCAATCCAATTGTTGATATCATTAATTCATTTAAAGAGATCATTAATTCAATTAAAGCGCGCATCAATTCAGCTGAAGAATTAATGCTATCATCAACTCAATTAATGCGCGCAATAATTCAGAATTGAAGATACCATTAATTATTTGAAGAGATCTTTAATTAAATTGTTGCGCGCATCAAATGAATTGATGATATTTTCTGTTAATTTGGCGCTCCATATATATTTGCCCTGCTTTTAATTTTGTATTACGTAAACAATGGTCATATAATTCATATAAAAATACATAATCTAGGTCACCTAAAGGTATTGCAGTCTCTATCTCATTCAGTTTTGAGGGGGGGGGGGGGGGGCAAACAAATGTGTGACCAATGCTAATATTGCAATCATACAAGAATAGAAATCTCTTGTTTATACGAAAGCGGTAAAACCGTTACTTTTTGCCACACGTATACACCCATGCATAGCTCTACGAAATATCAAAGTATACAATACCATTACAAGGTAACCAAAGGTAGCATGATTCATGGTTAAAAATATATCATGAAAACTTGTTTTTGAAAAAAAGGACGATTTGTCGTTTTTGTTCAATCCATCTTTGCTAGCTAAGTATCAAGATTTGCAAACCTAAACTGTCTCTCTTCACTCAGTAAATCTTAAGGTTCCACCTACATTACGTAAGTCAAACTAACGTGATTCTTATACCAATAATATGTAGTCAGGAAGCACTCTGGTCAACCACATGGCTCTTATCTGATGGTAATGCATTTAGTTAGGAAACAATGCCGTTATTCTCAAGAAATAGAACAATACTCCTTTTCATTAAACACTAATGGAGACGTATACGCCGTGCAGACATGATATTTTATACTTAAAAGCACGAGTGTATTGAAATAAATGAAAGTAACTATTGTAATATTCAGGGCATGTGGACCATGGGTATAGGCATGGATGGCTCAGTGGTTAGAGCACCTGACTAGTAATGCAGGGATCTTGGGTTCGATTCCTGGTCCAAACCAAACAGTTCTCCTTTCCTATACCACATTTTGGTGCTGATGACTACCCCTGGCTTTGCAGGCTATCCCGCCAGGAGCTCATAGAATCTGGGTTGTGTCTTCGAGGGCAAAGACAATTTAAGGAGGCAGGAGCCTAGTACATGTATTTAGGGCTAAATAGCTCAGTGGCCAGAGCGCCTGACTAGTAATGGAGGAGCCCCAGGTTTGAATCCCGGTTCAGCCCCAAATTTCCTCTTTTCCTATACCACACTATTTTCTACCGTTATTTTTGTTTTAGGTGCATCTGTGTTAGACATATGTTAGGTACATGTATCATATCAAACTGGGCTAACACGATGAAATGTAGAAGAAATCAAGCCATTTTAACATATAAGTTAAACCCATATGTACTTAGAAACATACTGTTTTCATATATTTATGAAATATCACAGCTGTGGTAAGTTAGCCTCCTGGTCGTGTGCATGCTTTCTTGCGACTTCCATTCGTTACTGAGGTATGGTGAATTATTTTCAGTTCAGAACTCGAGGTTACAGTGCCGATTAATAAAGTTCTTAGCATTACAAATCTTGTATAATATAACGTTTACAAAGTCAACATAATACAAAGTATGGGCGTTTTGAAGCCTTATAAGATCTGTAGATAGATCGACTTCCAACTGTTGTAAAGATTGAAATTGTATACGGGGGTCTAGATGATCATATCTGATATATATATGCAAGCTAGATAAATTCCAGTGAATTTTCATTCGGCACGTGAATTTCTCTCTGCAGGTGCATGTCGCATGTATGAAGCGCCAAATTAACATACATGTATTCATCTACTTAAAATATCATTACAGGCCGAGCTAGAGCCAGTCTCTTCTAATACGGGGTTTCAACCAGTTACCAATGCATGCGTTTTTGCGGGATGAACGTAAAATAAAATTAATGTATTTTTTCGTGATTTTCCCCCCAAATTGATTTAATCGTGGGTATGTTAAGGCAGGTCATATTCCATTTGTGCATGTAAATTACAGTCTTGTGCATATAAATTACAGTCTTTACATCTTTAATTTTTCCTTACAAAGGGAGGTAGCTAATTATAACCTTTTAGAACTATTTAGGGTGTTTACAATGAGAACATATAATATATCGTACCATAACATGACAAATGTGCGCTTTGTATGACGTATGTACACAACTGTTATAAATAGATCGCGAATGTACCTCAATAGAAAACACTACCCCATTTATCTATCTGGTGATACCAACGGTAAAACACCCAAAGTTTATCAAAAGTGCTGCTAGAATCCCACTACTTTCAATCATAATACCAGTCAAATTGTTGAGTCCCAGTGACATTTACCTACCTTTAATATTAAACCACCGCTTTCATAAGGGCAAGAAAATAAATTGGCGCCTGTATTGCACAGAATACACAATCATCTCTCTCTCTCTCTCTTCTGTGGCTTTATTTGGTGGTATCTTTTTCAGTAAGGAAAGATGAACTTGTTAGATTTCTCCACCACACATGCACTAGCGGATCTAATGGGATAGTGGGAAATTCTACCTTATAACTGTTAATTTGCGGCAGTGTAGGGCTGCAACTGTCCTATTTGAACGGATAACTCCCTTTCCAAATTTCTGGATCCACTCCTGATGTGATTAATACGTCTATTGCACTGTGTTTTTTGCATTTTATTTTTTCCTCATTGCATACTATTTCACAAACACACACCAAAAAAAAAAAAAAAAAAAAAATTCCGTCAGACTAAAAAGACCTATATTGTTTAAAACAAAGCAACAATTTGTCGTTTTTATTGCATCTTTAATAACACATATTACAAAGCATCAACAAATTCAAAAAATATACTAACAGAAAAATATGAGTAGTTCTCTAAAAAGACAAATAGTAACAAATGGAGTAATTCCTCTACAGAGACCGTTTCTTCACAGTCCTCAATGTACCCCCGTACACCGCCAGGGAATGTCCCATACATCACAGTGTTAACAGCCTCACTTTCAATATCAAAGATCTGCAGATTCCATGAATTCAATCAAGTCATTGGTCAAAATAAAAGCAGCTCATTCCATTTTACACATTTTCATCTATCAGTCAGCTTTACATTATATAAGTCACTAATCTAAGTCAATAGTAACATTCTTCATACATACATGTACCATGATCATTCGTTACCATAACAACTACAGCAGACAATAAACATTGAATAAGTCCATCCCTATCTCACAAATAAAGAGATCTTGATCAAGGTTTCTGACTTGTAAAAATTAGGAATTATAACTTTGTACAACATATACATACATGAAGTACTATGATATTTTGCAGGCGGAAAAAAAGCTTGCAAACTTTTTACACACACTGTTGTACAGTTGGCATCAGTGACTATCAAATATGGACAAAAACATGTAACCTTACACCGCGGACCATACATTCACTTAAATACAGGAACATGCACATGCTTTTGAAGCAATGGAACAGTCCAGCGTCTCCTTGCTGGTCCATCTGAAACCTATTATATAGGACTAGAACCTTACACGAAATGTAATGGAGTTACACCCCCCCCCCCCACCTTTTTAAGCACTGAGAATAAGCGACGATGAACTTATTGGCATCAATTGATTCTCAATCCATTCACAGGCACTTCTGGTCTTACACCACCTTAAGTGCTGAATGTGTTACTAAGCAAACCTGTTGCACCATCAATGGTCATTTCACTTGCTATGTTTTGATTACTTTACATGGTGTATTTCTTTTTGTTTGTGAAGGACTGTAAAGCCACTGGTAAAATAATGAGTGATACACCTTGTTGTTGTTGCCAGAGTAAAGCCATGCTTCATGTAAATACCAGAATAGTGCTATTCAATGCTTTCAGTATTTTATCTTTATATTATCTCCTTTGGTAATTTTCCATAAAATGTCACTTTAATTCTCTGTAAATATAAAGTTATTAAGTTATTATGAAAGTATTGCAGTCAAGCATGAAGGTAATCTGAAAGTAGAAATTGCGGGTATTGCATTTGATTGCTGTGGATTATCAAGCAAGATTAACATGATTTTGCTCTTTCAGCAAATATCTCACAATAATTTGCATACATGAAAAAAAAAACAGGGAGACAAAATTTCTCCACAACACAGGACTTGAAGCATGACCATAAAAACCAGTCTGAGTATCACAATTTTGTTCATGACTGTATAAATAAAATAGCATGACTTCAACAGTTTGTTTATAAAAAATCTGAATGAAATTTCAGTAATTTCCTGTGGTTTAACTTAAACAGAGCTATATGTATTATGAATTGGGATGTGTAGAAAATTTTTAATGATTTATTAAGTGAAAACCCCCCAATAATTTAACTTTTGACTTTTACAATGTTCTCTAAAATGATACTTCAGTAACAATGCTCAAAATTCTCTCTAACATTAAACAGAGTTATTGCATATCAAATTAAAAGACATTGATCTGTGCTTTGAAAGGCACTATTGCAAATAAAGAAACAATCAAAATAAAGAGGGAAAATATGTCAACAATATTAATTAATGTAAAAAACACCAAAACTTACACCTCAGTAATTTTTGTTTGCTTATCATACAAAACACATTGCATAAACATTGATGACACTTTGTTACTGAACTTCAAAAATCCACTTTCACAAAGCATAATGAACTATAATCTAAGAATAAAAACTACAAAATGACAATAAATCAATGCAAGAAACATTAATATTTTCAGTGAACGAAAGATTTTCGATTTCGTTTCAGCTACTGTACACTGCATGTGTACTTATAATATTCGTATATATGATTTAATGTTTGTTGATCTGTTATTTTGTGATCAATGCCAAAATATAGAGTTCTATCAAAGCATCCATAACACAACACTTAATGTACTAATGCATGACTGCGCCCAAAAAACTCTGTGACTTGCATTATTGCACTACAAGTTTTGAACTTGGTAAAACAAGCACACATACAGTATCTCACAACTGCGAGTCTATATATATATATATTATTCTCGTTTATCTTGTGTGTTTTATACATCCCGCAACAGCAAGAACGTATTTTTTCGCAATCAGTGAAAGCAAGTCAGCTCTGTCTGATGCGTCTGGTTTTTTCTTGCCTGAAGAAAGTGTTCAACTTACAATATGATTGACTTAGCTTTTCCTAATATTGCTCTAGTTCAATAACCTTGGCCTCATCTTTTGCCGTTTTGTCTCTGGCGGCCATTATTCTGCATCAGATTGCGCAGTTTGATTAGATTCTGCTGTGTCGTGACATCATCAGGCTTAAGCTTTAGAGCATCCTGGTAGCTTTGTTCTGCCTTTTCCAGTTTTCCATTGAGATGGTACATTGCTCCTAAGTTCATGTGAGCAGTAGCCACCTGACAAAGGGAAGACAATTATCATAGAAAAAAAAAATATTCTGAGCAAGAGTTATCTTTCTTAGTATTACAATGATAATTTCTTTCTGAGCACTTACATTGGGCTTGAGCTGTACTGCTTTTTCATAGAGTTTTTCCGATGCCTCATTATCACCATCTTGTCTGCGTAAACGGAAATAGATCATGATTGGCAAAAACATGAGAACTGCTAACTAGAGAGTTTATTTAGAAGTCAACTCCTGGCAGCAAAAAAGGTGAACCACCGGTCATAACACAAATTTGCTATGAAATGCTCTTTATATAACAATCCAATATCATGAATCAAATTATTATGTGCGCAATGAAAAAATGTTCCTATAAATTCAAACATAACCCTAACAACTTCCCAAATGGATGCTTTACGACCAATTTGACTGATGTTTAGCTCACCTTAGAATGTTGGCAGCATTGAATACAAGTTCAAAATCATTAGGAGACTTGAAGATCGCCTGCCTGTACATGGCTGAGGACTCCTTCAATCTACCGGTCTCTCCCAGGAACTGGGCTGTAATAAGGACCAAACATCTTCTACTGCTCATTTATTTTGATAAAAAAGCCACTGTAATTATCAGCCTTGATATAATAATAGACTTCCGATTTCATATTAATAATGACTCTGATTTATAATTCCTTGCTAGCCCCTCAAAGCTACATCTGTTAATTTAATGATTCAAACATAGATTTTCAATCAGTACCGTAATGATAATTCTACATTCATGTATAATATGTTAATTTACTCAATCAAACACAGATCTCAATCCGTGATTTATAAATTCTTTTTTCTATCAATGTCTGTGCTATACTAGCCCCTAAAATCTACATATATGTTAATTACTGAATCAAACTCAGATCTCGATCAGTACCGTAATGATGATCCACCATTGTATCATCGGGATCAAGCTGTTTGGCTTTCTTGAACCATTCTTCCGCCTCCTTAATCCGGTTCTATTAAATACAGTAAGGATTGCGAGTTATTTCCTTGCTTAACACAAGAACAAGAAAACATTATATAGGTATAATTTCCTTGTATTCACTTAAATGTGCTGGCAGTATCAAACCCATGCTTCATAAAAGCATTAATGTGACATACAAGTTAACTTTCAATTTCACTTGAAGCCTAACCTTAACTCTTTTAACTGTTAGTAAATTCAATCATTTAAAATTATTGGACCCTGAATATCATTTTAAATATTGAGTTAGTGGAAATGTTTATAACATACAATATGAAATGAAAAGGATGCATTTAAGTTTTTAATTTTCAAATCATGACATTTCAGTTTGTTAACTATAATTAAGTTGGGAGCCCTGCAGGGTAAAACTATTAAAGACAGTCATTTACAATAAGTCATAATCTGTCACATCAGACAAAACCTGAACTGTACATGCAGTACAAAATAAAAATTAGTTTCCTAAGGATAATAGCACATTCTGGTGTGGGACACACAAACACCAGTGCCCGGTTTCAGCACCTTTTTATGCAGCAGTTTAGCCATGGTCAGATGGGCAGGCACATGGTCAGCTTTGGCTTTCAGGGCTTCTTTGTACCATCTCTCAGCCTCCTCTGTCTGCCCCACCTTCATGTACACCTCACCTTAAAAATAAAATCAATCAGTCAATCGGGATCCAGCTGTCGCCATTACAGGCCAGACAAATGGCTGATCAGAGTTTTCATGCAAGAAGGGTTGACATCAGAGACACTCTGGTACCCAATCAAGTGTTTGTTACATTAGATAATTACCCTTGTTTGAACTTACAATGCATCGACAATGCATTGTTCACTTTGTTCTTGCAAGCGTCATGTGGAGAATTCAATATTTGTAGTCATTAAAGTCAATTATAAAGTCCAATTTGTTCACTGCTTTGAGATATTAAACTTCAATATCAATATAATAAAATATTGCTAATTCCCTCGTACATGCACAAACCCAGGCATCAGAACGCATTAAAACATTCTTTTTGTGAGACGCCAAAGCTCTTAATTACACTTAGTGTTTTCAATTTCTACATATCAGAAATCACAGGACACCCAAATGTATGGATACTGTGAATTTTTCCGACACGTTTTTATGAATCATATTTAATTTTGATAAGTTTATTGCAGGTACATAAATCATTATTTATTTTTTCTTTTTGAAGTGCAATTTTTTTTCAGGTGGAAATGGGCAGCGATTTGCTGGCAAAAGGTACAAACTGCTCAATAAAACATTATAATAGCATGTAATCTATGTGCAAAAGACGTACCATCAAAGAGGGGAGTGTTTGCTAATTGCCAACAAATATTGTGTCATAAAAGATTTCATGCACATCGCCTGCACTTGAAGTTGTTCAATCAGGTATATAAAATTAAAATTAAATGCATATTTCTAACAGTGGGCTTGGGTCTCAATTTGAATTTTATTTTAAAAACATTACATTATCATGAACATATAATTTTCTCCATACATGGATGCTTGCATTTGAAAGACATAAATTAAAATAAATTGCTTATAAAGCAAGAAAAAATGCATTATTTCATGAATAGAATAACTATATAAAAAAGTCCTTTTTGCAGTTTATATAACCCATACCTGTAAGGTATACCTGTATATATACATTGTATTCTGTTCATAACAACAAAGATTTAAAATACTGAACACTTGAATTTTAAATGACAAAGTAATGAGAAATTAATGCACAATTTTTATTCATTGGCAGGGACAGGGGAGAATTTGATTGGCATCCACCGGATCATAAATCACTGACCTTGTCCACTTCATGCAAAGAGTGGCATAAAAACCAAATAAAGACTACCATCCGATCCCAAAACCCCTCAACACCCCAGAATTACCCACATCTGACTAGGG